>NC_037671.1:102525222-102810222 GCF_003255815.1 Theropithecus gelada | reverse complement strand
ACAAAACAAAGGAACAAACAAACAAATAAAAAACTCTGTATCTTCACCACTGAAAGTTTGAAAATACCACATTAATAAGTTGTTTTAAAAGTCTTCTTTGTATTGTACAGGAACTGATTACCTTTATAGTTGTTATTTATACTGACTTTGCCATAAACTGAACTGGCTCTTAGCTGACACTTTGAGCTCGTAGTAGTGCCAAGAACATAAAATAGGACCTAGGAGAATGATAGTCATTAGGTGCCATGGTAGCTGGGTTATTTCTAAACTCAGAGAAATCAGTAAAATGCCATGCAACATATAGATGCTTAAGTAAAGTTCGAGTAACATATACTAAATTTACTTTATACATTCTAAGTGTGTATAGAAATGGGAGTAATCATTCTGTTAAAGGTAACAAATCTATTCCTGACTATCCCTGGGTAAGTTCTGGACTTGAAAGGCTGGGGACAGATCCTGAATCCATCACAATTGCACTAAGTATAAAGATGACTCCATAGCCTTTCAAAAGACCTATGAGTTGTTACAGAGTGAATTTTGTTAGATTATCGCTTGATGGTAAAATTAACTGTTACTCCTCTTTTGAGAGTTTATTATTACATACTGTTTGCCTGTGAATTATTAGGAGACACAGAGAAGAACCCTTAAATTTCTTGCCAAAAGTAATTTAGAAGCCAGAATCTTACTTTTAGAGACTGGCAAGCAGCAACTAGAACCCCTTCTGTGTGATCTTTATGGTGAAATAAGAGATTCACTGGAAGATCCCAGAGAAAGGCTGATTTGGGAAACCAGGATTTCAAGCAATTTTAATATATTAAGTATTAATGCAAAATTTGTTGATATCTAAATAAAAGCTTCATGGATACAACAGAGCCGTTTCAGAAAATGCATGTTATCTCACCTTAGGATTCAACAACTGGCAAAGTGCAGACAGCTTAAATAAAACGGTGTACTATTATCTCGATAAAATATTCTCTGGAGATAGAATGTTTGGGGCCCTACTCATGTGAGTATTCTTGAAGCCTCACATGGCTTGGATCTGTGTCCCCACTCAAACTCACATTGAATAGTAATCCCTAGTATTGGAGTTGGGGCCTGAGAGGAGGTGATTGAATCATGGGGGCAGATTTCTCATGCGTGATTGAGTATCATTCCCTTGGTACTGTCCTTGTGATAATGAGTGAGTTCTCAGGAGAGCTGGTCATTTGAAGGTGTGTGGCATCTCCCCTGCTCTCTTGCTTCTGCTTTTGTCATGTGGCATGCTTGCTATCCCTTTGCCTTCCTCCATGATTGAGTAAGTTCCCTGAAGCCTCCCCAGAAACTGAGCAGATGCCAGGATCATACTTCCTGTACAGCCTGAGGAACTGTGAGCAAATGAAACTTATTTTCTGTATAAATTACCCAGTCTCAGGCATTTCTTTATAACAGTGTGAGAACTGTCTAATACATGCCTATGGATCATGCATTGTTGTACTGGAGAATAGCCTATACTTTGATTAGAAAATGTTATATAGTTCACAGCGATTGGTGTAATAGTGATAAAGGTGCATTTTAAGCACTGTTAAAAAAAAATGTTATCTTTCTGCCTTCATATTCAACCAAAACTCCTTTAGGCTCTCAGAGATGAGAGCAATGGCAAATGAGAAAAGTCTAGGATAGAATCTGTGATTAGGACACAGATGCTGCCTAGGAATGTGCTTGGGAATCGAGAGTTACTTTACCAAGGGAGTCAGTGGGCTTTGTTTGGGAGATATAGAGTGAAAACTGACCAAGAAACCTCTAGAAAGAAAGTTTGCTTTTCTAGAGCAGACAAAGAGGAGGAATATTCTAAAACAGAAAATTTTAGCAGAAAAAGAACCTTACCACTCATCATTAGAACCCCTGAGCTGCAATTTTATTCTAATTTGTTTTAATTTATAGCCACTTCTCTGAATTAATTTTGTTATGCATTACTTAAATTTTCAATAACCTTAAAATGATAGCACTCTTGATAGGGTAGACTATTTCTGTTGGGTATAAATATTTGTCTATATAAAGCAAGCAGAGAAGCACATTCACAGGAGGCAATAATATGTTGATTTTAATGAGAATAATAATTTTATATGAAATAAATACATGGTAAAAAAAAATTCCTACTTCTGTCTGAAGTCAAAATTCTTTGGCTGCAAACATCATCTTGAACCTGAGTTAACATAAGCAAATAAGTAAATTTATTGGAGAAAAGTTAGAGTATTTTGTCTTCCAGAGAAGTAGAAGTGAAAGAGAGTAGTTATCATGCAAAGTCCATCTAAAATTTCCGCCAGTTTCAATCTCTGCTCAAAGTTTTTTTTTTTTTTTAATTTGTTACCTAAATTATAAACTTCTCTACAAGAAGGAAATTAGTTCCCCTCGAAGTCAGTTGCTTTGAAGTATTAAATGAAAGTCTAAGGGTTCATGATCACAATTCTGTAAATGGCCACCGTCATGCTTTGTGCTCTTGCTCTAGCTTCTTGGACACCTTGCAGAAAGAGGAGATGTGCCACTGCTTCCATCTCATGCAGTTCAGAGGGTTAGACCCACGCTTTGCTTGCAATCAGCATTTTACAAAGCCTTTTGGGAAGCATTCCTCAGCATCCATTTTTGCCCCAGAATTTCACACTTCTTAAGAAACCTTTACCTTCAGTGCTTGCCTTTCATCGTGAAATCAAATAACCTCAAAGTAAGTTCAAGTAAATCAGACACTATCCCATGTTTTTCATCCTCTTCCACATTCTTAGGCCCTAAACTTTCCTCTTATCAAACTCCTGCACCATCTTCCATTTGCAAAAAAAGATCCCATGATGAACTCTTGTTGCAAGCATGTACTAGATGGGGAAGTACGGTAAAAAGTCACAAGATTGGATCTTTGCTTGAGCAGTTAAAATGCCCTGTTACAAGTTAAAGACAATGTTGCTCATCTTCCTTCAATGTCACTTTCATGTGATAATTACATGGACTTCTTTGTTTTCCAGCTTATTGGATATGATGCTTTAGCTGTGTGTGTGTGTGTGCGCGCATGTGTAACACTTTGACTCTAGCAAATTTTCCCTTCTAGATAAGAAAACCCTTCAAAACTCAGATCTCTTTTCCCAGATAGAGGTGCCCTTGTACTTTCCCAGAGTTGCTGGCTCCTTACAATCAAACTGGCATTCTGATTGGCAGTACTAAGCCCTCACTTCATTTGATTCTCAGGATGAGACTTATGGTTGCCTCTGTCAGAGTAGAGTCCCTTGTCTGAATGTTTCTATCAGTGCTTTGATGTGCTCTGAAGATTAATGCTGATCAATGATATGAATAACAGGGTATACTTGATCATTGATTTAACTTTTTCTCTGGCTGAAAGGTTCTTAAATTGTTTGATTTTGATGATATAGATTTCTTCGTAACTCCTTCTGACCCCTAGAAATTTGGAACATAATCCACAGACACATGACCTTGGGCTTCCTATGAATGCTTTATCAAGGCCTATGACTCACTACCTTAAATCACTTTATGGCACACATTAGTTGGTAAAGGGAAATAAATTTTAAAAAATAACCATTGTATAGTCTGAGCTGTACTCGATAGGATTCAAACAAAGCATTATCATTATTTTTTTCACTCTCTCTTCAAAATTGCTCAGTGAATATTCTTTCTCTCCCCTTGAATTAAATGTTAGACAGGTACTATAGCTTTTCTTATCACTCTTGAATAACAAAACATCCTCTAGACATCATCTATTCCAATAATACCCTTAGTGTCTATGGTAATTGTTAAAATGAAAAATATGTTACAAGTCATATCTTCTTTAGCCTCTTTCTAATTTAGTCTAGAAGGCCCACAGTGAGGTCAGTGATGATGAAGAACTTCTCTTCTATTTCCCCACAATGCTTTTGTGTTTTTTTATTTCTCTGTCTTACCATGACCTCAGACTTATCTAGGGTTTGACTAGAAATAGAGAAGAATAAGGGAAAGAACACATGGCCACTTATCTGTCCACTACTGTCTTGTGTACTAGTGCTTGGTGGATGTTTAAAATTCTGTTGCAGAACATTTACGTTTTCTTAGAGACTTCCGCAGGGAATTTTCTAGAGCAATGCAAGTGGTATGGGCTGCTTATGACTCCAGCTCTCAGTTTCTGAGAGCTGCAACTTGCAAAATAGAAAACCACAATCTCATGTTTGTTTGTACTTTACTAAGTGAGGTCCATCTCACACAGACCCTCTCCGTTGGAGCCCCATTGTTCTCGAGGTGGCCATCTTGGGCTGTGTCCTTTATGGAATGACTTTCAGTGGACTTATTTGCTTTTGTCACTGGAGAAAGAGTGGTGTGCCCTCCAAGTGGTCCTTTTGAAGCATTTCATGTGTACCTTTTGAAGCCCCATTTACCAGACCTGAGGGAGAAAAAAGTTATCATATCTACCCTATGGGGAGTATGGGAGATGTATCAGTAATTCTACACATTCTTTACATTCTTTAACTATCAGCCAAAAATGTTTAGAATCTTTAGATGAATCCAGGGTGCTGAAATCAGTTTTAGGCATCTATTTTTGCAAGTTCTGTATCAGTGGTATAGCAGGTCTAGCACCTCAATAAGGGAATGTGAGGTCAACTAAACATCCCTTGTATTCTGCTCAACCTTTGAGTTATCAGCCAAAATGATCAACAATCTCGTTTTAATAATCAGTCATACATTATTATTACACATCATGAGTAAATTATTGAAGGGAATTTAGTATCAGTTGGAAGAAATAAAAAATGAGATTTTTGATACCACAATAAAAGAAAGCCAAAAAAAGGAAAGAGAGCATAGAGGGATGGTCTAAATAGCAGAAAACATGTAGAATAATGGCAAACATATGATTGCTAGGTCAAACCCCTATTTATTAAATTATAAGTTAATAAACAAGAAACGGAATAAATTTATGCAATTTTAATACTTTAATGTTTATAGTTCTAGTATTTTGAAATCCTAAAATAGAGGGAAAGCTGAAATATAATTTAAAATGTTCTTAGAAAATTTAAAATGTTACGCAAAAAATTTTCAAAACTCAAAGAAAATTTAACATGTTTTAAAGAGAAATTGACAGTGTTTTGGGATGCCTTATAATGTGTAAACGTGGTTAATTATGACTTCAATCTGGATATCATGTGAAATATGAACAAGTATGATATTGTGGTTTCCCATTTTGCAAGTTACAGTATGCTTGAAAAATAGTTTTGGTAAAAGACCAATTATTTACAATGACTCTGAAAAGTAAATATTATGAACATTATTATCTGTACATTTATTAGAACCTTTACCCGACTGACTAGGGTTTGAAGACAATTTTTCAAAAAAGAATGAAAAATTTTCTAGAGCAACAGTTTGTTGTTCTCCTTGAGGAGGTCCTTCACTTCCCTTGTTAACTATCTTCCCAGGTATTTGATTCTCTTTGTAGCAATTGTGAATGGGAATTCATTCATGATTTGACTCTCTGCTTGTCCATTGTTGGTGTATAGAAGTGCTTGTGACTTTTGCACATTAATTTTGAATCCAGAGACTGCTGAAGTGGCTTATCAGCTTAAAAGGCTTTTGGGCTAAGACAAAGGGGTTTCCTAGATACAGGATCATGTCATCTGTAAACAAAGACAATTTGACTTCCTCTCTTCCTATTTGAATACGTTTACTTCTTTCTCTTGCCCGATTGCCCTGGCCAGAACTTCCAATACTATGTTGAATAGGAGTGGTGACAGAGGGCATCCTTGTCGCATGCCATTTTTCAAGGGGAATGCTTCCAGCTTTTGCCATTCAGTAGGATATTGGCTGTGGGTTTGTCAAAAATGGCTCTTATTATTTTCAGGTATGTTCCATCAATATATAGTTTATTGAGAGTTTTTAACATGAAGGGATGTTTAATTTTATTGAAGGCTTTTTCTGCATCTTTGGGGTTCTTCATGTGGTTTTTGTCTTTAGTTCTGTTTTTGTGATGAATTATGTTTATTGATTTCCATGTGTTGAACCAGCCTTGCATCCTGGGGGTGAAGCCAACTTGATTGTGTTGGATAAGCTTTTTGATGAGCTGCTGGATTCATTTTGCCAGTATTTTATTGATAATTTTTGCCTAATACCTCCTAATACCATCACATTGGGGGTTAGGATTTCAACGTATCAATTGTAGGGGATATAAACATTCAGTCTATTTCAATTTAGATTTGAATTGCTTTTATTTTTGTATGACTGAAGAAGATGGATGCTGCAACACTGTAAGCATATCATGAATTCTGAGAAATCCAAAGGATGCACTATACACAAAAGGATTAAAAGCACCTAGAAATGTAATCTTGGGGCAAGACTTGATGGTAGAAACAAATATGGACACTCAAGAACAAGTCCAGTCAGTTTAAACTCATTTGCTTTTCTGATAAGGTTACCACTCTTAGAGATAAAAAGAATAATGCAGGCAATTTGTCTCTACATTTTTTAAGCCATTTGTCAAAGGCCTACACAATACTTTTGGGAAAAAAGATAAAAAATATTAATTCAGAGTTTCTTATGCTCTATCTAGAGAGAGGTGACTAAATAATGGTGTTATTTGGGAATTGTGATGCATCTATCCTGTCATTTTAATCTTAAAACCACAATTTATGCAAACATATGGGTTTATGAATAAACAAAACTTCAAAGAATTGAGTTTGATAAAAGAGTGAGAAATCAACGTTTTTGACATTTTAGAACAAAGGGACAAAATGAACTAGAAGAAATTCAATGAATGCTCTTGTATTAAAAAATAGAAAAATGAAGAATGAAGCTACACATTGGGATTGTAACATGATAGTTAATTTTCCTTTAATTTTGACCAAAGAGTCTAAAGATAATAAATTAGATATTGCGCTACATAAAATAAAAAATAAGAGCTATACATACATTGTTTTGTTTTGTTTTTGAGACAAAGTCTTGCTCTGTTACCCAGGCTGGAATAGTGAGTGCAGTGGCATGATCATGGTTCATTGCAGCCTTGACCTCCTGGACTCAAGCAATCCTCCAACCTCTGCCTCCAAGTAGCTGAACCTGCAGACATGTGCCACCAGGCCTGGCTAATTTTTGTATTTTTTGGAAAATATGTTTTCATCATGTTGTCATGGCTGGTCTTGAACTTCTAGGCTCAAGTGATCCACCCACCTCAGTCTCCTAAAGTGCTGGGATTACACTTGTGGGCCACTGTGCCCTGCCTAGATTATTTTAGAGTCCAATAAAAAATATTTTAATAAAATGTTTTGAGTATACATATTTTTAATGTTTTGCATTTTATTTAATAATAATACATATGTTCTAAAGAAATGTAAAGATTATTTAAAAATAAGTTCTTAAATCCAGTTTAAATTATCTTAAAAATACATAAATAATAAATATCTTTAATGTTTATAGACTTTTCTTATAACATCCTGAATATTGCAAAGAGAATAATAATAAATAAAAGTAAGACTATGTGAATCTTGCAGATATTTAAAAAAAATCTCTGAAAAGAAAAACATAATTATTCTTGTGGGTTGAAAAGATGATCAGAAGTGCTAAGATGCTGATATTGCAATATTCATTTAACCAATATATGTTCTCTATTTCTTTTATCACAATGAAGCTATCTAACTACCTGCAGGGAATGTTACAAAGATTAATTACTTCATTTTTGTAAGAGTTCATAAAGTTTAATAATATTAAATAAAAAGACAAATGAAAGATTGAACTAAGTGCTATTAAACATTGTCATAAACCCGTCTATTATTATTACTTACATAGACAAAGGTCAGCATTTCACTTGCAACTTCCATTAATGTACAGTCAGAAAACATGGCAGACTTTTATTAAAAATTGTAAGAAAATACTGTATATATTCTGTGCATAAAAATTTTATGAAGGTTTTAATTAAACCTTGATGAACCCCATTCTTTAACACTTCCCTTCCTTCTTATCTGTGACACTGTACTTTTTACCTTTTCCTAGCTCTCTGATCCTTTTCATATTCATCTACCTAAAAAAGGTATTTCTCAGTGTGATAACACTTTAAATTTATCTAAGACTGTATTCTTTTGGGTATATCGGTTGTCATCCTCCTCTGGCAAACTTCAAAATCTATGTTGTTAGCTTATCCACACAAACCGATATGTAATGTAAATAAGTGGTTGCACTGATATTAGAACATTTGTCACAACCTATCTCTGTAGAAATCGTTAACTTGGAGTAAACAGATACATAACAAATTGTAGACTTCAGAAAAACAAAAATGCTTCATGCTTACAGCTGAAATATTAGTTGAGCTTACTTAAACTCATGTAAAAGAATATAAGCGACTTTTTATCTGAGTTTTATAGAAAAAAATGATATTTTGGGCAGCATTTTGTTTCTAAAAATAAGCATTCAAAATTATGACATCTCTGCCAGGTGTGGTGGCTTATTCCTGTAATCCCAGCACTTTGGGAGGCCACGGTGGGTGGATCACCTGAGATCAGGAGTTTGAGGCCAGCCTGACCAACATGGTGAAACCCCATCTCTACTGAAACTACAAAAATTAGCTGGGCATGGTAGCAGGCACCTGTAATACCAGCTACTTGGGAGGCTGAGTCAGGAGAATCACTTGAACCGGGGAGGCAGAGGTTGCAGTAAGCCAAGATGACACCACGGCACTCCAGCCTGGGTGACAAGAGTGAAACTCCAACAAAAATAATAATAATAACTATGACATCTCTAGGTTGTGTGTGTGTGTGTGTGTGTGTGTGTGTGTGTGTGTGTGCATGCACACACAAACAGGAACATAGGAAGGCCTAGCATTTTGAATCAGCTTACTGTATGATAACTGATGTGCTCAATATGAGGACATACTTTTGATATGCATATACTTTCTTTATATCCAAAGAGAACCTTGGTATAATCTTTGTGAAATCAGATTTTGTGTATACAGATGTAGCAAATATTTTCTTCAGTGTGCTCAACTTTAAAGGAAGACAGTGATACTTTCCTAACAGGATTGGTATAATTGTTAAATTGAATCATGCAGGAATATAAATGGCAAACCTGCATTAAAACTTTGATCCTCTATGGTAAACGGTTATGGAGATTCCTTAAAGAACTAAAAGTAGATCTACCATTCAATCCAGCAATCCCACTACTGGGTTTCTACCCAAAGGAAAATAAGACACTATATGAAAAAGACCCAAGCATATGAATGTCAATAAAGAAAATGTGACAAACACACACACATACACACACACACACACACACACACACACGCGTACCATGGAATACTACTTAGTCATCAAAAGTAATGAAATAATGTCTTTTGCAGCATCTTGGATGGAGCTGGAGGCCATTATTTAAGTGAAGTCCTGTCTTAGGACTAGAAAACAAATACCACATGTCCCCACTTATAATGAGAATGCAAAGACATCCTCATCATAAGAGTGGTGATATAATGGACTTTGGGGCCTCAGGGTGAGGGAGCAGGGTGGGAGGGGAATGAGGAATAAAAGACTACATATTGGATATCGTCGACACAGCTTGGGTGATGGATGCATGAAAATCTCAGAATTAACCACGATAATATTATCCATGTAACCAAAACCACTTGTATCCCCAAAGCTACTGAAATAAAAAACAAGACAAAACAACAAGAAACTTTGATCCTGAAGAGAAAATAAAGTTTATCTTCCTTTCTTTCTTCCACACAATAGACTCATATATTTAATTCAAGTTTGTGCTTCAGTGATATCACAAATTATTCAAATTTTTAGCAAATATGAAAGTATATTTTGTGCCAGGTTGAGATATTTCTGAAAAAATAACAGTAGAGAGACAAGATAAAGTTCCTGTTCCTGTGGGTGCAGATATCAACTGAAGGAAATAGGCCTTGAACACATAAACACAAATACGTATATAATTATACTGTGATAAATGTTATAAAGAAATCTACAGGATGTTTTCAGATTTTATAATAAAGGGCTTTGATATCTAATGAGAAGTAATTGATATTTAGGCAAATTGATATTTAGGCGAAGACCTGAAAAATTATTTGGAGTTCAGTATGTGAAATGGGTATATATTCCAAGCAGGAAAATCAACATATTTATGAACTTTTTAGAGTGCCTTATAAAACAAAGTAGCTATGGAATTAAGTGTAGTTGATTTCTATTTTTTTAATGTATACAGTGTGATCAATTACCTATTATTTATTGAATTAGCAAACATACAAAATTAGTAACATCTCAGTAAATAATGGTCCTGGGATTTATTTTCAATGTCATTTGATTTAATAAGTTTCAGATAGAAGAACCTATGAATCTTATTTGAATAGCTGGAATATGGTAGAATATTTCCAGTAAGGACTTGCTAATTGAATAGAATACTTAGCTCACCATTATTTAAAATCTAGTGAATAACAAGATATCTATATTAACAATAATTAGCCTATGCAAGATATTATGAACTGGTGATCAAAATCTCAAAATCTCAGATAGATTTCCTGCTGAAAAGTTTCATATACCCATGGAAGCAATGATATCAGTTGTGAAGCTGAAGATTGCAATCAGATTGGCATAGTTCTGAGATTATTTTTCTACTCCAACACACGTCAAAATGTAACTCTAATTAAAGCAGGAAGTACATATTGCAGGGTGGGATGTGGGGGAGATATACAGAGAATAACTTACGTTTTACTTTTTATTTTTTTGAGACAGGGTCTTGCTCTGTCGCTCAGGCTGGAGTTCAGTGATACAATTATGGCTCACTGGAGTTTTGAACTCCCAGGCTCAAAAAATCCGCCCAACTCAGCCTCCTGAGTAGCTGGGACTATAGGTGCATGCCACCACACCCAACTAAGTTTTTTTTAAATTTTCTTGTAGATATGTGGTGTCATTATGTTGCCCAGGCTGGTCTTGGACTCTTGGGCTCAAGTGATATTCCTGCCTTGACCTCGCAAAGTGTTGAGATTACAGGCATGAGCCACCTTGTCCAGTCAGAAAGAACTTCTGAATTAGACATTTCTGGTTGAAACCACATCTTTATTTCTATATATAAGTAAGGCCCATGACAAGATATTTGATCTCTGTGTTCTTCATTTCCCTCTTATTTAAAATGGAAGTGATACCTCAGTGGCATCCATAATTAATACTCTAGTCATCTTTGACTAGTTAGTGTTTTTGTCCATTGGCACCCATTCTTTCAGTGATAATAGAGTCTGGTGTCCTGCAGTAATAAAGAGAACATTATGAAGAAAGAATTTTATATTGTATTAGTTACAATATGTTCTTCATGGCCTAGGAATCCACTCAGGTCCAGTAATACCACAACTAAGAAATAGAGTTTTGATAAATTAATTATAAGCTGAGTTTCCCATTTTTTCCTTGTTCATTTTTCTACCTCCAACACAAAACCATAGTCACCATTATTATATGATTGGGTGAGAAGGATCAGAAATAGGCACTATGTTTACTGAAATATTTTCCCTTTGTCTTGGGAGGTGTCTCTTACAGTGTACTTCTAAATACAACCTTAATGCTTTATAATAACTGTCATTTACTTCTTAAAAACGGAAAAATCAGGAATTACTTAGATAGGTTGATATTATATTTTATTTGCCATGTCCAACATTAATAACTAAGGCAAGATACCACATTATTTGGATGTGGTGTATAACCAATAAAAAATGAAAACTGTGTGGTTACTGTTACTGGATATGTTCAATAAAGAAATGCAAGAAGAAGTATAAAATTACTTATTATACAAGGAGGCGTAACTGAACCATTGTCTAAGTCCTGGAAAACAAATGGCTGTCAGTCCACGAATTTAAATGGGAAGTGCGGATTGCTTTTTAAGTTCAGGTGTAGCAATCCTAATAAGAGTAATCATAGCACTTGAGTAGTTTCCTCATCTGCATTGTGTGAAACATTATGTACATCTGTCTATATATCATCTGATGCATGTGTGTGTGTCTGTGTCTGTGTGTGTGTAGAACTGGTAACATGGATATAAATCTATTTTCTGAAAAATCATACTTTTCTCTTTGTAGGTTCCAGCTTTTCTTTATTTTCAGAAGTTTCCTGAAATACAGATATATTTTTTGAAATTTGTTCAATTATCATCTTGCAGTTCAACCATTTCTATATTTTAGGTCTTTTTAAATTAAGCGAATATATATATATAATATCACATCTGATTCACATAGATCAAAGTTCTGCATTATGTGAAACACTATGTATATATGTTGGGTGTGTGTGTGTGTGTGTGTGTGTGTGTGTCTGTGTATCTAGAACTCATAATACGGATATAAACATATTTTCTGGAAAATCATGATACCTTCCTCTTTGTAGATTCCAGCTTTTCTTTATTTTCAGAAGTTTCCTGAAATATAAATATATTTTTTGGAATTGGTTCAATTATCATCTTGCAGTTCAACTCTTTCTATATTTTAGGTCATTTGAAGTTGAGCTAACACATATATAATAGTATCACATCTGACACATAGATCAAAGATCTCACCCAATGTCAACCTTCAATAATTAATGTCAAGATACGGGAAATCTAAAGATTCAGACAAATCAGAGAGTTTGAATATGCACCTCTGTTACAGAATAATAAACATACTCCACAGGCAAAGTTCACACTATCACCTCCCTTAGTTGGAGCAATTCTATTATGAATCATCTCTACTTTTAACCCCAGAGTTGTATAGCTCCTCAGGGAAGTATCTGTCAAAATTCACGGTTCCATTTACCACAGGGGAATTCTAGACTGGAAAATCTTGTTAAGGGCAATTCAGAGATAAATTCTCTCCCTCCTAGAAAATAACACTGGTCTGTTTTTCTAGAGGTCTGGTGAATGCAAAGATTAGACCAGGTTATCTGCTTATGCTTTTCCTTTGGGGGTGTCACTCTCATGGAGTGACTGGTTCCCAGAGTAGATGCTGCAACTTCTTCCTCCCAGGAGCTAAATGTCACTTTTCATTCTCATTCTTTTCATTTCTTATTTCCTCTGAATTTTCTGTGAGTTTGCCATGAGTGCTATGCAGCTCAATGTCTCTATTTTTTACAATTCTACATCTACTTCTAATGTGAATTAAATCCTGATATTTTAATTTTCTCTTCAATTGTTTCACTTATCTTTTCCTCCATTTCTATAAATAAATCATTTTTTAAAATTCTCTTAGAGACAATCTTTTATATTCAACATTGAACTTCCTAGAATTTATTAGACAGGTATCACCTTCTCCCCTCTTCGCCATCTCTTTCTTCAATATGTCTTTTCCCCAGCAGGTTCTAAGTTCTCATTTTCCATATTACATCAGGGTCCTTACTTAATTTTTAGAATTGTCATACAGACTTTGTAATATTTTATTTTATTGTATGTATATTTTAAATTGATTTTATTACTTTCCACAGTAATTTATATAAAAGTTTTCAAAGTTTAATAGTGCTAAATATAACATAACTCATTAGCATCACTTTCTATCCTTATTCCTTTCCAAAAAGGTAAAAACTTGTCGCTGATTTTAGTGGTTATCTTCCAATTTTTGAAAGAGGCGGAGGAGCCTCTTTCTTGGGCATCAACTCTAGGAGAATATTCACTGAGCTGACATCTGCTTATTTCAACTTCTGATTGTGAAGTGAAGCTCTAATGTGCAGGTTACTTGCACCTGCTAGTCTTGCTAGTTTCTCATTCTGGGAATAAGACATGAATCACTGACTTCCTACAACATGTGGATGCTAACTCTATAAGGAAGCTCTTCCACTACACCCATGTTTCTTTTCACTATAGTTAAACCTTCTAGGACATAAAAAGGACAAATTGCTTTACCTGCATTATTTTACTTATTCCACATAACATACCCCAAAGGAAAATTCTTTTCTAGCGATTTCAATTTATATTCGGGAAAATAAAGATTAAACAGTTCATTTCAGGATCTGAAAGAATTTGAAAATATATATAAATAAAAAGTTCAATCAAAGTGCTTAAGTCACTCTATAAGCAATAGAGTTTGAACTTGAATTTCAAATTGCCTCATTGTAGTGCTCTGCAACACTAGGTATTCTAGTAGTTTAATTGTTAGGGCCAACTTCATGGGAGAGGAGTACTTTCTGTGACTTAGCTGTTGGTTCATTAGACATCCATCTCACAGGATGCCTTTCCTTGAAGGGTTTCTGTTTATTGTAGTCACCTTCTCAGTGAGAAGTCTTCACAATACTTGCTGGTTGCTGCTTCTTATCCTGTATGCCCCAGAGCTTCACTCACATTTCAAAATAAGGGTTCAGAATATAATCTTATTAAGGTGTCCTTCCCTGATTTCTCAGCTGTTCTTTTACTGGAGTGAAAAATGAACGTTTGTCGTATGCCTGTTCTGATTCGGCACTCTATGCATTCTAACAAGCCAAATATTTAATGTTTCTGCCATGTAAATGAGAACATTGCTAGTTTTTGATGTTAATGAAAATGTACACCTATTTGTATGTGTAATGGAACATTTCATATATATTTTCCAGTGGTGGGGCTGGATACCAGCTTTCATATCACTACTTTTATCCTATAACTACTTGATACTTGTTTTATTAGGAATGATAGAGGTGACATAAGATGGCAGATAGACTCCTCTGATTTTGCCACTAACTTATTTACTGCTATTTTTTCGTAACTTTCAAACACACATACTCTAGTCAAACATATCAGCTTTTCTGTGATAAATATTTTTTTCTAGTTTTTCATAACTTTCAAACACGTATTCTCGTCAAACATGTCAGCTTTTCTTTCTTAATGGCAAGTATGATTCACTGCCTCTGTGTCTGCTAGTCCTTTAATTTTTAATATCTCTTTCACCCTTCTCTGAACTTACACAAATCTGTTCACAGCAACGAGTTTAAGTTATACATACTCCATAAAGCCTTCACTGGTTAGTCTAGTTTACAAAGATCTTTACTTTGTAATAACGTTATTTTAATTTTTTTAGTCTCTAGGTTTTTATATGAAGTTCAAAACAGTTTACATTTAATTGTACTCTAATTGTTTTGTGTCTCTTAGTTGAGTCTCTATATTATGTGGTCACTAAAAAGAGACCATACCTTTCTCATTTTTTCGATCCCTGACATGATCTAGCACAGTGTTGTTGTAGTAGTTTTTTCTATGACCGCACATTCGAATTGTCTGGGGTAGCGGAAAGTGTTAAAATTACATATACATGGGTGCCACTCCAGACTAGTTGAATTAAAATCTCTTGGGGAGGAGTACAGGCACAGATATTGTGTTCAATTCCCCACTAATTCTACTATGTAGTCACATTTGAGAACCCCTTCTGTAGCATCATGCTGAGAATCAGACAGTATTTAGTATGCATATGGTTCAGAATACATCAGCGAATGTCAAAAGGACATCCAGGGATAAGACAAATTTTGAAATAAGGTTTTAAACTTAAATATGGATAAACAACCATAAACTGTTAATTGTAAATAGTAGTTAATTGGAACAGAATAAATGAGTTAGAGATAATTATTAGAAAAGGTGTCATAATGAAGATCTTCAAGTTTTTCAAGTAGAAGAACTAAAATTAAATTTGATTTTATAAGTATGTGAAAGCAGGTTCAAAGCCATAGATGTGAATTGACTTTGTCAATTTAGACTCATCTGAGAAAGGAAAAGGGAAATACATCAAGTTAAAACAGTAAAAGATTTAACTGTCATTGTATGGAAACAGATCTTCAATCATAAATATTTGAAAATAATAAAATAGAGTTTAAGTTGTGAAATGAAGAATCTGTTTAATATAGCTACAGGCACCTTCCTACCCTTGGAAGACTGGTGGTTTAGGATGTTGGAGGGTGTTAAATAGAACTTAAATAATCGTAGCTAAAGGAAGAATTCTATCCAGATCTTACTCTCTTTAAGGAGTTGACAGATCCAGCTACTGGTAGTCAATAAGATAAAGAATTTAAAAAGAAAATATGCCCTAGAGGATGTGGTAGCCAAAAAGTAGACTTGCTTTGACTTTAGGCACTTAGTATACTAGGAGAACAGTGAAAGAGTAATTTGAGAACCTCCTAGAAAGAAGCAACAAGACTTTTTCTCTCCTTCTTGCTTTGCTCAGTTATTTTCAGGTCCTGCTGGAGCTATGCCTTGCCTGACTGCTCAGAGATAGAAAACTAGAAGTATTTAAAGTTAATGTGCTTCCTGGCATGAAAGCCAAAGCACAATATATGTTAAGAGACTGTGATACAACTAACAGGAAGCTTGTAGAAGAGAAATCCTTGAGAAACAACTGGAAACTGAGCAATTAGTTATCATTGCCCTCATTGCAACTGATTTTGTTTTATAATTTACATTTCTCATTTGTAAACTTGTACATGATCAAGTATATTTCCATCTGTTTAGTGATCCTCTGAGTCTGCAGATACCAATGGTTAAACTATGAGAGCTTGATATATGTGTGATAATATATGTCATTATAAAAGTAAATTTTAATAAATATTTACATATGTTAACTTGCTACCTATACGAGCCTCATGTAATTTTAAATGAAGTTTTAAAATCTGAGTACAGCCAGTCTTGGTGGCTCACATCTATCATTACAACACTTTGGTAGGCCAAGGTGAGAGAATCACTTGAGGCCAGGAGTTTGAGACCAGCCTGAACAATATAGTGACAGCCTGTCTCTCCAAAAAAAAAAAAAAAAAATTAGCTGAGAGTGGTGATGCACACCTGTAGTCCCAGCTCCTCGGGAGACTTAGGGAGGAGGATCTTTTGAGCCCAGGAGTTGAAGTCTGTGGTGCCCATGGTTGTGCCATGGCACTCCATTCTAGGCAACAGAGCAATACTACATCTAGGGAAAAAAAAAGAAAATTTAAAAATATAATGTAATCTGATTACAGATTATAGCTAGGAAAAATACCATCCTCATTTTATATATGAAAACCATTAGGTACACTGACTTACAAGAAAACAGGAGATCTAAGGTTATTTAGAGAAATCTTACAAAAATCTCTGGTTTGGAGAATATCCCTTGCTTGGGTATACCATAATATAAGGCTATAAATTTGTAAATTTCCATAGCTTTCCTACAACATGCCCTTGATTTAAACATCTTAATAAAAATTAAAATATGAGTCAACCACTCTTCTGGTAACTTACCCATTACATTTTATGTTAGAAATTGACAAGTAGCAGCCAGAGAGAAAGGGCAGATCACCTACAAAAGGAAGCCCATCAGACTAACAGCAGAACTCTCAGAAGAAACTCTATAAAAGATTGGGGCCAATATTCAGTACTCTTAAAAAAAAGAATTTCCAACTGAGAATTTCATATCCGGCCACAGTAAGCTTCGTAAGTGAAGGAGAAATAAAATCCTTTTCAGACAAGCAAATGCTAAAGGAATTTGTCACACCAGGCCTGCCTTGCAAGAGCTCCTGAAAGGAACACTAGTTATGGAAAGGAAAAACCAGTTCCAGCCACTGCAAAAACACACCGAAGTACAAAGACCAATGACATTATAAAGCAAATATAAAAATAAGTCTGCAAAATAACCAGCTAGCATCATGATGACAGAACCAAATTCACATATAAGAATATTAACCTAAAATGTAAGTGAATTAAATACCCCAATTAAAAGACAAAATGACAAGCTGGACAAAGAGTCAAAACTTATTGGTGTGCTGCATTCAAGAGACCAATCTCACGTGGAAAAACACACATAGGCTCAAATAAAGGGTTGGAGGAAATTTTACTAAGCAAATGGAAAGCAGACAAAAGCAAGGGTTGCATTCTTAGTTTCTGACAAAACAGAATTTAAACCAACAAAGTTCAAATAAGACAAACATAATGGTAAAGGTATCAAGTCAACAAGAACAGCTAACTATTCTAATTATATATGCACTCAATACAGGAGCTACTAGATTCATAAAACAAGTTCTTAGTTACCTACAAAGAGACTTAGAATCCCACACAATAATAGTGGGAGACTTTAACACCCCACTGTTAATATTAGACAGATCATCAGGACACATAATTAAAAAGAATATTCAGGACTTGAATTCAGCACTGGCCCAGTGGACCTGATAGATATCTATACAATTCTCCACCCCAAAACAGAATATACATTCTTCTCATTGCCACATGGCACTTACTCAACAAACTGATAACATAATTAGAAATAAAACACTCCTCAGCAAATGCAAAAGGACTCAAATCATAACAAACAGTCTCTCAGACCACAGCACAATCAAATTAGAATTCAAGATTAAGAAACTCACTCAAAACCACACAACTGCATGAAAATTGAACAACCTGCTCCTGAGTGACTCCTGGGTAAATAATGAAATTAGGGCAGAAATCAAGAAGTTCTTTGAAAACAGTGAGAACAAAGACACAACCTACCAGAATCTCTGGGATGCAGCTAAAGCAGTGTTAAGAGGGAAATTTACAGCACTAAATGCCCACATCTAAAAGCTAGAAAAATAGGCACCCTAACATCACAACTATTAGATCTAAAGAACCAAGGGGAAACAAAACCTAAAACTAGCAGAAGACAAAACAACCAAGTTCAAAGCATTAACTGACAGAAATACAGACACAAAAAAACCCTCAAAAAATCAATGAGTCCAGGAGCTTATTTTTTGAAAAAATTAATAAAATAGATAGACTGCTAACTAGACAAAAGAAAAGAAAGAAAGAAAAAGGGACAACTCAAATTGACGCAATAAAAATGATAAAGGGGATATCATCACTGACCCCACAGAAATACAAACAACTATCAAAGAATGTTATCAACACTTCTATGCAAACAAACTAGAAAATCTAGAAGAAATAGAGGAATTTTTGGACACATACACCCTCCCAAGACTGAACCAGGAAGAAGTTGAATTCCTGAATAGGTCAATAATAAGTTCTGAAACTAGGGCAGTAATAAATAACCTACCAACCAAAAAAGCCCAAGAGCAGATGGATTTACAGCTGAATTCTATCAGAGGTACAAAGAGGAGCTGATTCCCTTTTTACTGAGCTATTCCAAACAATTGAAAAGCAGGGCCTCCTCCCTAACTCATTTTATGAGGCCAGCATCATCCTGATACCAAAACCTGGCAGAGATACAAAAATAAATCTTCAAGCCAATTTCCCTGAAAAACCTCAATGCAAATATTCTCAATAAAATACTGGCAAACTGAATCCAACAGCACATCAAAAAGCTTATTCATGCCGATCAAATTGACTTCATCACTGGGATGCCAGGCTGGTTCAACATTCAGAAATCAATAAATGTAATTTATCACACAAACAGAATTAAAGACAAAAACTTCATGATTATCTCAATAGATGTGGAAAAGGCCTTCAATAAAATTCAACATTCCCTCATGTTAAAAACTCATAATAAACCAGATATTGAAGGAACATACCTCAAAATAATAAGAGCCATTTATAACAAACCCACAGCTAATATCATACTGAATGGGCAAAAGCAGGAAGCATTCTCCTTGAAAACAGGCACAAGACAAAGATGTCCTCTCTCACCACTCCCGTTCAACACAGTATTGGAAGTTCTGGCCAGGGCAATCAGCCAAGAGAAAGAAATAAAGGGTATTCAAATAAGTAGAGAGGAAGTCAAACTGTCTCTGTTTTGCAAATGACATGATCTCTATCTAGAAAACTGTATCATCTCAGCCCCAGAGCTTTTTAAGCTAATGAGCAACTTCAGCAAAATCTCTGGATGCAAGATCAATGTGCAAAACTCACAAATGTTCCTATACACCAACAATAGACAAGCAGAGAGACAAATCATAAATAAACTGCTATTTGCAATTGCTACAAATAGAATAAAATACCAAGGGAAGTGAAAGACCTCTTCAAAGAGAACTACAAACCACTGTTCAGGGAAGTAGCAGTGGATGCAAACAAATGGAAAAACATTCCATGCTCATGTATAGGAAGAATCAATATCATGAAAATGGCCATGCTGTGCAAAGTAACTTACAGATTCAAGGCTACATCCATCACACTACCGTTGACGTTCTTCATAGTTTTAGAAAAAAAATACTTTAAAATTCATATGGAACTGTAAAACAGCTAGTATAGTCAAGATAATACTAAGCAAAAAGAGCAAAACTAGAGGCATCATGCTACCTGAATTCAAAGTATACAGCAAGGCTACAGTAAACAAAACAGCATGGCACTGGTACTAAAACAGACATATCGACCAATGGAGCTGAACAGAGACTTCAGAAATAACACCACACATCTATCTACAACCATCTGATATTCAACAAGCCTGACCAAATAATAATAAAAAAAAAAAAGCAACGGGGAAAGGATTCTCCACTTAATAAATGGTACTGGGAATACTGACTAGCCATATGCAGAAAACTGAAACTGGACCCCTTCCTTACACCTTATACAAAAAGTAACTCAAGAAGGACTAAAGGCTTAAATGTAAAACCAAAACTACGAAAACCCTAGGAGAAAATCTGGGCAATACCATTCAGGACATAGGCACAGGCAAATGTTTCATGGCAAAATTCCCAAAAGCAATGGCAACAAAAGTAAAAATTGAGACATGGATCTAATTAAACTAAAGAGCTTGTGCATAGCAAAAGAAACTATCACCAGAGGGAGCAGGCAACCTATAGAGTTGGAAAAAAAATTTGCAATGTATCCATCTGATGAAGGTCTTATATCTAGAATCTACAAGGAACTTAAACAAATTTATAAAAAAACATTAAAAAGTCTGCCAAGGACATGAACAGACACTTCTTAAAAGAAGGCATTTATATGGTCAAGAAACATATTTTAAAAAGCTCAACATCACTGATCATTAGAGAAACGCAAATCAAAACCACAATGAGATACCCTCTCATACCAGTCAGAATGGCAAATAAAAAGTTAAGAAACAACAGATGCTGGTGAGGTTGTGAAGAAAGAGGAACACTTTTACATCACTGATGGGAATGTAAATTAGTTCAACCATTGTGAAAGACAGTCTAGTGATTCCTTAAAGACCTAGAACCAGAAACACCAGTTGACCCAGCAATCCCATTACTGGATACATGCCCAGAGGAATATAAATTATTGTATTATAAAGATACATGCATGCGTATGTTCATTACGGCACTATTCATAATGGTAAAGACATGGAATCAACCCAAATGCCCATCAGTGATAGACTGGATGAAGAAAATGTGGTACACATACATCATGGAATACTATGCAGCCATGAAAAGGAAGAAGATCATATCTTTGCAGGGACATGGATGGAGCTGGAAGCCATTATTCCCTGCAAACTAACCCAGGATCAGAAAACCAAACACCATGCAGCTTCACTTATAAGTGGGAGCTGAACAATGAGAATGCATGGGCAAAGGGAGGGAAACAACACACATGAGGGCCTGTTGTGAGGACAGGGAGATGGAATGCAACCGGATAAATAGCTAATACATGCTGAGCTTAATACCTAGGTGATCGGTTGATAGGTGTAGTGAATCACCATGGCACACGTTTATCTATGTAACAAACCTGAATATGTATCCTGGAACTTAAAATAAAATAAAATAGTTTCCAAGTGTTGAAACTCTGATAGAGATTTTTTTTTTTTTTTAAATGAGGGAATTTTCTCCCACCAATGTAATCTGCTCTTGATATTCATTTTATTACATTCTGCAACACACTGATTGTCTCCGCAGTATTGCCTTAACTAAATAACAAACCTTGGGGGAGGAAAAAAACATTAAAAATATCTGCTTTCAGCCTCTTCGTTATTACCAACAATGTTCTAAATCACCTTGTGTCTGATGGCATTAAATCAGAGAGAGCAGACAAAGGAGGCCACGTCAGCACGCTGATAATGCATCCACTATACTGTTGGGTCAGTTTATATTCTGTCACTTTGCATTTAAAGGGCGCTAAATAGAGCAATTTTGATCTAGAACAAGTTTGTAAAAGTAATTCCACTTTTTGTTTTCTTGTCTGCAACAATTAGTTTATAATAACAAATGCAATATCATAAGTGTCTGACATTTTTTGTTGAACACATTTCATTGTGTTTGCTCCTTTCTAATTTCATTTTGAACCTTTTAAAACATACAAGATAAAAATAAGAATGATTTTTTAAAAAATCTCCCAAGCTAAGCCTTATCAAATTTAGATTCTAATTTATTTTAAATATACTGGGTCTGTTTATTTTCTAAACTTAGGAGAATTTATTAATGCTTTCTAAAATTTAGAGTGAATTTTTAGATTTCAAAGGTAATGCAGGATTGTAGAGAATTTAGACAATACAAATATATACAGAAGAAAATAAAGAGTACCTCAAATATAAGCATCCAGAAATAATAATCACTATTAATTGTTCCAAACATCACTTTCCAATTATCTATGTGTGTGTTTGTATGTGTGTGCTAAAGTGTGTATCAGTCATGGTCCAGTCAGGAAAGAGAGATCACACAGTAATCTGAACAGGAAAGACACACTATGAAGATTAATTATTTACAGGAAATTAGCTACTAAGAGGGAATAAAAGACAACTGTGAAAGGAGGCATAGAGCTGAGGGAAAGTGAACGAATAAGGAATCAACTTGACGGTATCCCTCCACCCACCAAGGATAGGATCTAGATGCCAATGAATGAGGCATGGCTCCAGAATAAGAAGTGGCAATAAAGTTTATTGTGTTACTCTGAAACAGGGCTTGTCCACAGCTGGTGGACCAAGACTACTGTGCAAATACCCCTTGGCTGCAACTACTGGAAGGTGAGCACCATTTTGTGTCTGTGGACAACTGCCTAGTCAGTCCCTCAGAGGCAAACTGAGTAAAGTGCACTAGAATCAGCAAAAGAAACATTTTCCTTCCTCAGCATCCCTCCAGCACCTCAATTGGCAATGAAGTGGTGTTTACAACATCCAGCTCCATGTGACAAGCAGGGCAATGATACATTGACTGGAAAGCTAAGAGGCAGTAAATTGTGATAACTTCTCAATAAAGTATCCCCTTCTCTCTAAAAAACTATTGTATTGCATATTCTTTCCTGAAATGTGATTTTTCTCACTTACTGATTTATATTAAAATATTTTGTCTTTATTTTACAATATAATTTTAACCTCTACATAGTATTTCATTACAAACATATTCCATGGAAATTTTGTGCATGCTCTACCTGTGTAGTTTATACAGGACACACCTTAATAGTCCAGTAAAATGATCTCTGCGAGAAAACACTGACTGGTTCCTTTTTTCTTTGTTTCTTTGGCAATTTCAGTTAGTCCTTTTATCTGATGGGCTTTCTGCCATTGTTAAGCAAGATTGTCCACATATTTGCCTTTGCATTTCTAGGAAAGAAGTCCATTCTCTTAAAAGTTTTTATTCTGAGAAAGTAAATCTTAAGCTGCCTCTTCGTGGTATGTTAGATCACAAAGCCACAACCATCATGATAGCACTCTATGTACATATTTAACAGTAATTATAAACTTTCTAATGATAATAGGCTTCTATGCCATGCACATATTTCCAGATGGGAGCCATGGAATACTTGGGTTGGAAATAGTACTAATATTTTCTTTTTTTACATTGAACTCCCTTTATTAATTTCAAAATTATTCTTTCTCTTGAGGTCTTTGCTTATTTAATTTGTTATTATCAAAATGAAGAAAACAGTCCTCATATATACATCTCAAAAAGGAAATAAATGTGCTGAATGGGTTTTGTTGCCTTTTAAAAATGTAGTAACAACACATGAGATATATCTTCAAGATATCAACAAATTAAATGTGTGTTTCCTTTTGTGCGGAGCAGAATTTATACTTAATCAATTTAAGCATTGTGAAAGGGGTTAAACAGTAGCCATGCTGTTTTTTTAACTTCAATGACAGTGATATATATATATATATATATATATATATATATATATAAATTTAAAAGGAATTACAAACAAATATATCTGGTTTAATTAGCAGTTTGCATGGGTATTATATCTAATATTATGAAATAAAATGAATTAATATAAAAATCATATTTACATATAAAACACATTTATGAATCTCACTGTATTATCTATGTTATGATAAAATAAAAAGAAAAATTCAATACTGTAGAGTGATTCCTAAAGAGTATGAGGAAAAGAGGAAAGATGTGGCCTATTACAATGATTGCCACTCAAAGATGAAAGCCAAATCCATTGGGGAGCTTGTAAAAAATAGAATCTATTCTTAAACAATAATATTTTTGATATATTAGCTATTATTTAGTATGTATGTTGTGTTTGTGTGATTAGATGGATAGACATAAAACATACACAAAGACATATAATACTCTCTAGGTTTTTATTCCTTACTCTAGGAGGGACCTAAATTTTTAAGATTTAAGAAAATTTTACTCAATTCCTCCAAATCAATGGTTGGTTGAAAGTCCACAGATTTCCTTCCCTCAGTTGCTATCAGTTTACAGGGCATAAGATTCTTTCTACTTACATTGTCTCCTGACCCCTCCACTCAGATGGACGATTTTCTGTGTGTGCAGTACTAAATCAGATATCCATGTATGCATATATGTATATAGATACATGTGCCATCTTTGTCCACTTTTTTTTCCAAAAGTACCACACTGATCCAAATTACTATAGTTTCTCCTTAGAGTTCATCAGGAGCCTCCTTATTAATTTTCTTGCAATTACTCTACCTCCCCTCCCCAGACATCACCGACACATCAGTTACGGTGCTTTACATTTTACTTCAGATTAAATATTTTCATGTTTCCCTTTCCATCTGAAACTATTCAATTGCTTTCTAATACTCTTTGATGAATAGAAACTCCCCAAATGGACCTACAATTCCACATCACTTTGCTAGAGAAGATAAGAGATCTTTTTTATATATTTCCTCTGATCCAACTCCTGCAATCACCAACCTGTCAGAGAGAAGGGTCAGTGCCAAGCCTGCTGCTCCACGTGACACAGCACCTTGTCCACAGACTGGCACCTTACCATGCCACAAAGAGACAAGACCCTCAAGATCCTGGTCCTTCTGGGCACCTAAGAGTGTAGTGTCCTGGACAGTTCAGCCAGCTAGAATTGAACCTGTTATTTCTCTCATATATTTCCCGTTTTCTAGTATTATTTCAAAGCTGCTCTCCTTCCTCCTCCTCTAAATGTTCAGTCTCCTTTGAAATTCATGTGATTAGACTTTATCACTTCTCCCATTCTGAAGTCTCAAAGATAATAATTTCTTGTTCTAGTACTTGATTTTCTCTAGTAAATTCCAGTCTGCAAGTTATACCACTTAATGAAGACATCTAATTGATTTATTTTTCTGTGTTTTACTAATCATTGTGCCTCTCATATTATTTTTATACACATTAGACATATTGTTACATCATCGTACCAATTTCTTAAAAATGTAATCTTGATTTGCTTATTCCCCTCTGCCTTGATCCCAATGGGTTAGCCATATCCTTACATGGTTAAATCACATTTTGTGACAAAACCATGGCTACTTCTCTGTGCAATTGTGGAGAGAAATGTACATGCTGAATTTTAATACTTGAAATCTATAAGCATAAATTCCAGATGGAAATTCAATGTTACTAGGCATTTTTTAAAAAAATAAGTTGTAATTCCAGTTGATACAGAATTTGGGGGTAGAACAAAGACAAAAGAACATTCTGGCAGCACTCTGGGCTGGGTTGACTTTGACTTCACAGTATGGTAGGAATGGCTGAGTGAGATTAAATGAAGAGACAATGAGGCACTGGATGATTTTTTTAAAAACAAAAGTTTATTCTTAAATATACCACAGGCTCCAAGACAACACTTAATTTCAGCTATAGGTGGCAATAGATGTTATGGCAGAGAATTCAGATGTTTAAACAGGAATGAAATCAGAAGGTGCCTTTGCCTCAGGTACAAGGAACAGATTGCTTTTTGCCAGATTTCTTAATCCCACCTGTGGCCAGGTGAATCTTTCCTGCAGCCTTTGTTTTTAGCTTTTTGAGTTTCTTCTGCTCCTCTTTTTGTTTCTGTCCATGTCCTTGGCCAGCTTCTTAGGCTGTTATATGGGCTTTTTCTTGCTACTTTTGCTACCAGATTCATCTGCTGCCCCTTTCTACTTGGTAATCTTACTGCATTTCTCCCATATGTTCACTTCCTCATTCTTCAAAACAAGTAGTTATCATTGTTAACTTCCTCTCTCCTCAGTCTCCTCTATACCTCTGTACCACTATCGTCTTCATTATCACTATAAATTGGTATCATTTCCATAAAGTAATTAGTAAATATTGACAGGAAATCCACCAATATCCCAGCAACAAGTCTTTCACCCTACCTGTATCTGTCTATACCCAATCTTTTACAGTTTCTCTTTCCTCATCTTATACTAGATGAAGTGTGCTTACACTTAAAGCAAAACTTTTTCATTTTTGCTTTGCATTTTTACCTTCTTATATATGTGCTCCTGTAATGTATTCAGTTCCTGCATAACCAATTTCTATTCCACTAGATATTCCTATCAGCTTAGAAGCATGCATAGTATATGCTATGTTTAACCAATATCCTACCTTGAGCCATTGTGATTCCCAGTTACTGTACTGTTTCCCCTAGAAACAAATTTTTTGAATGAAGCATTTTAGTTGTGGCTCAGACTCTTCACTTTCTGCTTTTTTTCCATGAACAAGACTTTTTTTTTTTTTTTTTTTTTTTGAGACGGAGTCTCGCTCTGCCGCCCAGGCTGGAGTGCAGTGGCACACAGTCTCTGCTCACTGCAAGCTCCGCCTCCTGGGTTCACACCATTCTCCTGCCTCAGCCTCCCAAGTGGCTGGCCTGCCACCACGCCCAGCTAATTTTTTGTATTTTTTTTAATAGAGACGGGGTTTCACCATGTTAGCCAAGATGGTCTCGATCTCCTGACCTCATGATCCACTCGCCTCGGCTTTTATTCCTAGTTCTCTACTGAGAAACTTTATGTTATTATCACTGCTGACATATGTGTTTTAAAATCAAATGGACACATCTTTGGTTTTGTGTTATCGACCTTGTCTAAGAGTAAAGCAATTGTTGATTTTTTCTCTGCTCATCCACAGCACCACAAATGTTTCTTGTTTTTCTTCTATGTCATTGGCTGCTATTCTCCATTAGTATACTGTATTTATCCCTCCCTTTCTTAGATGGAATTTCAATTTATTCATTTGGTAAGTGTTTATTTGAAACTTATAGGAAATTATGTACTTAAGATATTTCAGTGAAAAAAAAAAGGAGTCAAGATTATCTTGGGATTTCCATTATACCACATAAGACATATGAGAAAAAAATACATGTATATATTTAGTGATACATTGAAGTCATAAATGTTATATGAAAATAAAATTTATGATAAAGAAGCATATGAAAAGCTATAAAATGTCATTTGTCATTAGGGAATTGCAAATTAAAACAAGGGATCACTATATGACATTTTGGATGCATAAAATAAAATAAAATAAGAAAATCTAATAATACAAATTGTTTGTGAGGTCATGTAACAAAAGGAACACCATTCATTGCCACTAGTAATTAAAACTGGTATGATCACTTTGAAAGACCGTTCAACAGCTTTTTACAAAGTTAAATGTTATCTAACCACATGAGGCAGCAATCATGCTTCTAGATATTGAATGAATTGACTTGAAAACTTGTGTCCATATGAACATATGTACCCAAATATGTATAGCACTGTTATTTATTATTGCCAAAAGCTGAAAGCAAGCAAGGTGGATGGATAAACAAATTCTGATATAGTCACACAATGGAATATTATCCAGTTACAGAAAAACATGACTATCAAGCCCACAGAGACATAAATGAATCTTAAGTGCATGTTGCTAAATAGAAGCAGCCAGTCTGAAAAGACTGCAGATTATATAATCCTAATTATGTGAAATCTAGGGAAGGCAAAATTATAGAGATAGTGAAAAGATCAGTGCTTTTCAAAGTCTTTGGAGGAAAGGGGCCATTAAACAGATGAAACATATGAATATTCTACAATGGTGCTGTATGATGCTGTAATTGTGGGTAAATGCCACTATTCACTTATGAAAAGCTATACAACTTCACAGAAGTAAGACTGAACTATGATGTATACAAATTCAAAAAATCCATTAGGAGATCAAGGGATCTCAGGATAGAATGCAAAATGTGATTAAAAAAAAATCTAACTGTATCACAATCATATAAAACCATATCACTGAGTAAGTAGAGAAAATGATACTGTCCCAGTAACTGGAAATGAGTGGGATATATAAGAATATGTGCAAAAGAAACTGAACCTAGTACTGTACTCCAATTGATAAAGCTGTTTCCCTTGGGTGTATGGGTTAATATCTGTAATGCTGCTATGAATGTGTACTGAAATTGAAAAATTAAGTAAAAGTTTGGCAAATGGTGCAAGCTTTGTTTCTCACTGTTGGAGCAGAAGTTTACAAACAAGCAAGAGAAGAAACCCAGAATTATCTATGTGGTAATGAATTGGAACTGGAGACATCAGTATGAACTCAGGATTAACTTAGTATAAATACATATGGCTACATATAGAAATATATATAGTAATATGTAGATACATGGGTTAGCATACATAAGTATATTTCCTCATTTTGTAAGCTGAGAGAGCTTAGAAACAGCAATATCCCAGTAACAATGAGTGCATCTATCACCTAGATCTTGGTTTCTAAAACCATTATGCGTTAATAGAAACCAAAGCTCCTTGGAGAGATGAATGAGTCTAAGACTAGGCTGGGAAATACACAGGATGAATCATGTGTGTTTTTAGTGCTAAAAAGTAAGAAAATGATAAAAACAAACAAACTGACAAACTACACACACACACATACACACACACACACATACACATACTATGATGAGGGTATATCAAAGGGATATGAAAGCCAACTGAGAGTTCCCAATGCCCAAAGTTGTATCAACTTAACAACAAAATAAATTCAGTAGAATTGGAATATAAACCAAAGCATAACATAAGTGTTCATATACCACACTATATACTGATGAAAATATTTTGTATATAAAGTCATAAATTGAGGAGGGCGAATAAATCTCCTGTGGTGAAGAATTCCAAATATTTTATGTAGATACCCCACCCTAAACAAGGTAGAACATAAATCCTCACACCTTAACTGTGAGTTGCAGATAGTGATTTCCTCTGGAAGAGTACAAAGTGAAAAGGAGGCAATATTGAATTAGAGAAATCTGACAAACATTGTCTCATTCAGGTGAGCAAGGTTAACATCAACAGCAATGTCACATTGATGGTATGTACCCTTGATATGATGTAATTACAATGTCACTTTACTTCTGTGGTCTTTCCCTAAAAACCCATAAGCCTAATAACCTAATCATGAACAAAAATCAGATATATCCCAACTAAGAGACATTCTACCAAATATATGGCCACAGTCATTCTGGTCATGTAAAGCTGTCAAAGTCATCAAAAACAAAGTCTGAGCAACTGTCACAGCCAAGAGGAACTTAAAGGGACATGACAATTAAATACAATGTAGAATATAGAATTGGTCCTGAACAAAAAAAAAGACATTAGTTAAAACTAAGGAAATCTGAGTTATAGACTTTAGACTTACTTCACAATAATGTATGAATATTTGTTCATTAATTTTACCAAATATACCATGCTAATGTAACATGGTAATAATAGGGGAAAGTGGGTATGCAGTGTATAGGAAATCTCTGTACTATGCTCCCAATTTTTTTGAAAATCAATAACTATTCTAGCATAAAATGTTTATTTAGGAAAAAAGCAAGAAGACAATAAGGGGTAGGTATGCATGAAGAGTTTGCGATTTTACATAGGATGGTCATGGTAGGGTTAATTGGTAAGGTGACATTAGAGCATTTGGGGAAGACAGGGGAGTTATCTAAATATAAATTGGAAGGAGGAGAATTCTAGGCAAAGGGATCAGTCAGGGGAAAGGCACTTGGGATGAAGAAGCATGTGTGTTAGAGAAACTCATGTGGCTGGTGTGAAGTTAGTAAGGAAAAAATAGTACAAAAGACTTCATGGCCAGATTATTTGGATTTTTATAAAAGTACAGAACATGCAGGGCATTGTAGGCCATTGTAAAAGTACTATCTTTTACAAGAATTGAAATTAGATGTCATTAGAGGAATTTGAACAGAGGACTGACATGAATTGACTGGTATAAGGTACCTCTTTTTCTGTTTTGTTGAAATTAGAGTGTATGTGTTTGCAAGGTTAGGTGGAGTGTTGGGGATAAGAATGTGTGTATAGAAACCAGTTAGGTGATAATTGCTATAATCTAGCTAAAATACAATTACAGATAGGACCAGACTTATAACAGTGGATATGAATAAGGAATGGTCAGATTCTGGACATTTGAAGATAGAGGCAAACATTTACTAATGGATTATAGGTAAAATATGAAAAAAACACAGTCAAAGATTTATATTACGTTTTGGTCTAAATAATTTAAAGTCCATATTAAAGTTGCCAATATCTATTCGATTTCTCAGTGGCTATGTGAAGTAGATGGTTGGAGATCCATCTGAAATTCAAAGGGGAGAAGCAAGATAGAAATATAAACTAGCAAGTCAGAAACATATTGATAGGGTTTCAAACCATGAAAGTGGTTAGCATATTCAAAGGAGTAAAGATAATGAAAATAAGAGGAACAAGGACTAAACTTTGGGAATCTATACAATGAAAAAGCCAGAGAGGAGAGGAAGAAACATTAAAAAGAATGAGATAGAATGGAAATGAAGATAGAAGAAAACCAAGAATTTGGTATGTGAAGCAAGTGGAGGAAGTCAATCAACAAGAAGCAAGTGATCAACTATGTTAAATGCTGCTGAGATAAAGTGGCTGATATGCCGAGTGAGCTTGAAACTAAAAATTTATCCTCATCTTTAGTTATGTACAGAACCACTGGTGACATTGGTAAAAGCAGTACTGGTGAAATATTGTGAATGGCAGCCTCACTGATGTGGCTCTGTTTAAAATAGGAGAAAAGAACTCATCCATTTTTATGGCTGCATAGTATTCCCTGGTGTATATGTGCCACGTTTTCTTAATCCAGTCTATTATTGATGGACATTTGGGTTGCTTTCAAGTCTTTGCTATTGTGACTAGTGCTGCAATAAACATACATGTACATGTGTCTTTATAGCAGCATGATTTATAATCCTTTGGGTATATACCCAGTAATGGGATGGCTGGGTCAAATGGTATTTCTGGTTTTAGATCCTTGAGGAATCGCCACACTATCTTCCACAATGGTTGAACTAGTTTACAGTCCCACCAACAGTGTAAAAGTGTTTTGCTTCTCCACATCCTCTCTAGCACCTGTTGTTTCCTGACTTTTTAATGATTGCCATTCTAACTGGTGTGAGATGATATCTCATTGTGGTTTTGAGTTGGGACATGGATGAAGCTGGAAATCATCATTCTGAGCAAACTGTCACAGGAACAGAAAACTAAACAACACATGTTCTCACTCATAGGTGGGAATTGAACAATGAGCTCACTTGGACACAGGGTGGGGAACATCACACACTGGAGCTTGTCATGGGGTGGGTAGATTGGGAAGGGATAGCATTAGGAGATATACTTAATGTAAATGACAAGTTAATGGGTACAGCACACCAACATGACACATGTATACATATGTAACAAACCTGCACATTTTGCACAGGTATCCTAGAACTTAAAGTTTAATAAAAAAATAAATAAAATAAAATAAAATAAAGTAAGAGAAAAGAAATTGTGGAGAGAGAAGTTGTATTACAAAGGAGAACAATAAGGTGACATGTTATTTGGTGGTAAAAGTAAGGTCAACAGCTCTTTAAAAAATAAATAGCATATTTATATTTAATGACAATGATTTGGTAGAAAGGTAAAAAAGATGATGTAAGAAAAAGAATAACTGCTGAAGTGGTACCAGAACAGTTAAAAGTACAAGTATTGTTACTAAACAAGTCAAAGAATTGGCTCTAGATATGAGCATGGCAGGCAGGTTATCTGTGTAATGATAGATGAATAGGTACAAGGTTGGAAATCTGTGGAAGTTCTCTTAGAATTATAGGCATTTCTCAATTTATTGTACTTGGCCAATATTGCATTTTTTATAAATTCAAGTTTTGTGGCAACCCTGTATACAGGATGTCTATCAGCACCATTTTTTTTCAATAGCATGTACTCACTTTGTGTCTCTGTTTCATATTTGAATAATCATCAAAATATTTCAAACTTTTATGTTTATATATTGGTTATGGTGATCTGTGATAAGCGATTTTTGATTTTACTATTGTAATTGTTCATGGGCACCACAAACTGCTACCATATAAGATGGCAAACTTAATTGATCAATGTTGTATGTGTTCCAGCTGCTCCAATGACCAGCTGTCCCCTCATCTCTCTCCTTCTCCTTGGACCTCCCTCTTCCCGGAGATACAACAATATTAAAACTAGGCCGGTTAATACGTCTACCCACAATGGCCTCTAAGTGTGAAAAAGAAGAGTCACACATCTCTCACTTTAAATCAAAAGCTAAAAATAATTAAGCTTGGTGTGGAAGGCATGTGAAAAGCTGAGATAGCCTGAAAAGCTAGGCCTCAAAGCTCGGTGTCTTGCACCAAACAGCTAAACTGTGAATACAAAGGAAGAATAATTCTTCTTCTTCTTCTTCTTCTTCTTCTTCTTCTTCTTCTTCTTCTTCTTCTTCTTCTTCTTCTTCTATTATTATTATTATTATTATTATTATTATTATTATTATTATTTTGAGATGGAGTCTTGCTCTATCGCCAGGCTAGAGTACGGTGGTACAATCTTGATTCACTACAACCTCCGCCTCCTGGGTTCAAGCAATTTCCCTGTCTCAGCCACCCAAGTAGCTGGGACTACATGCACACGCCAACACACCCAGCTAATTTTTTGTATTTTAGGGGTTTCACTATGTTAGCCAGTATGATCTCAATCTCCTGACCTCATGATACACCTGCCTCAGCCTCCCAAAGTGCTGCGATTACAAGCATGAGCCACCACACCCAGCCAAAGGAAGAGTTCTGGAAGGAAATTAAAAGTACTACTTCAGTGAACACAAGAATGACAGGAAAGTGAAACATCTTATTGCTGATATGAAGAAAGTTTGAGTGATCTGGATAGATCAAACCAGCCACAACATTCTCTTAAGTGAAAGCTTAATTCAGAGCAAGGCACTAACTCTTTTCAATTCTATAAAGGCTGAGAGGGGTGAAGAAGCTTCAGAAGAAACATTTGAAGCTAACAAAGGTTGGTTCATGGGATTTAAGGAAAAAAACCACCTCTATAACATAAAAGTATAAGATGAAACAGCAAGTGCTGATCTTAAAGGCGGACAAAGTTACCCAGAAGACCTAGCCAAGTAAATTAACGAAGGTGGCTACACTAAATAGCAGATATTTAATGTAGACAACAGAGCCTTTTATTGGAAGAAGATTTCATTTAGGACTTTGATATGTTTTGGCTGTGTCCCTACCCAAATCTCATCTTCAATTTAGTTCCCATAATTCCCATGTGTCGGGGAAGGGGCCTGGTGGGAGGTAACTGAATCATAAGGGTGGTTCCCCCATGCTCTTCTTGTGATAGTCAGTGAGTTCTCAAGAGATCTGATAGTTTTATAAAGGGCTGTTCCGCCTTTGCTCAGCACTTCTCCGTCCTGATGCCATTTGAAGAAAGATGTGTTTGTTTCCCCTACTGCCGATATTATAAGTTTCCTGTGGTCTCCCCAGCTCTGCAGAACTGTGAATCAGTTAAACATCTTTTCTTTATAAATTACCCAGTCTTGGGCAATTATTTATAGCAATGTGAGAATGGAATAATACAGAATTTTGTTTGTTTGTTTGTTTTTTAAGAGACAAGGCCTTGCTGTGTTGCCTAGGCTGGCCACCAACTCCTGGGTTCAAGCAGTAATCTTACTACCTCAACCTCCCAGGTAGCTGGGAATACAGGCATGTGCCACATTGACCAGGTATCTAGTGCTTTTATAGCTAGAGAGAAGTCAACATCGTGTGTCAAAACTTCAAAGATCAGGCTGACTCACTTGTTAGGACCTAATGCAGCTGGTAAATTTAAGTTGAACTCAATGCTCACTTATCAGTTTTAAAATCTTAGTGCACTTAAGCATTATGCGAAATCTACTCTGCCTGTGCTCTAGAAATGGAACAACAAAATCTGCATCATAGCATATGTATTTACATTATGGTTTACTGAGTATTTTAACTCCACTGTTCAGACCTACTTCCTAGACAAAAATATTCCTTTCAAAATATTACTGTTCATTGACAGCACCTCTGGTTACCCAAGAGCTCTGATGGAGATGTACAAGGAGATGAATGTTGTTATTATACCTGCTAACACATCTATTCTGCAGATCATGAATATATGAGTAATTTTGATTTTCCAGTCTTGTTTAAAAAATAAAAAACAAATTTTGTAAGGATATAGCTGCCATAGATAGTGATTCTTTTGATGGGTTTAGGCAAAGTCTATTGAAAACCTCCTAGAAAGAATTCACCATTCTAAATGCCATTATGAACTTTCATGATTCATGGGAGGCTTTCAAAATTGCAACATTAACGAGAGATTAAAAGAAGTTGATTCCACCCTATTGTATAATTTTAAGGGGTTAAAACACCAGTAGAGAAAGTAACTGCAAAATATAGAAAGCTGGCTGAATGGAAGCCTCCACTGATCATCCTTCCAGGAAGAACACCAATTTTAACAACTATCCTCACAAAAAGCCAGCTTATTAAGAACCAAAAATTAGGTACATGATCACAACACCTAGTTTTAACTGAAAGAGGTAGAAATGTCTTGAATTGCTAATACCACCCCTTCCCAATCCCTAGCAGCAGTTGCATGGCCCACAGAATCTGTGTTCTTGGGGGAGGGAAAGCGCAGCAATTGTGGGACCTTGCACTGGAACTCGGTGCCACCCTGTCACTGCAGAAAGAAACACTGGGCAGAACTCAGCTGGCATCCAGTGAGGGAATATTTAGATAAGCCCTAGTCAGACAGTAATTGCGTACAGAAAATACACTGTACCTACAAAGACATACATAAATTGAAAATAAAGGAGAAGAAAAAGATATTTCAGGCAAGTGGAAACAACAACAACAACAAAAAAACAAGAGTAACTATACTTATATCAGACAAAATAGACTTCAAGACAAAAGCTATAAGAAGAGACAAAGAAAGTCACTATATAATGATAAAGGGATCAATTCAGCAAGGTGATATAGCAATTACAAATACATATGAACCAAACACTAGAGTACGCAGATATATAAAGCAAATATTGTTAGAGCTAAAGAGGGATAGACTCTAATGCAATAATAGCTCGAGGACTTCAGCACCCCACTTTTGGTGCTGGGCAAATCTTCTCTGCAGAAAATTAACAAAGAAACATCAAATTTAATCTGTACTATTGACAAAATGTATCTAAAATTATATTTACAGAACATTTCATCCAATGGCTGCAAAACACAAATTTTTGTCCTCAGCACATGGATCATTCTCAAGGATAGACCACATGTTAGGCCATAAAACGAGTAAAAATTCAAAAAAACTGAAATCTCATTCAGTATCTTCTCCGACCACAGTGGAATAAAATTACAAATCAATAACAAGTGGAATTTTGGCAACTAAGCAAACACACAGAAAGTAAACGATATGCTCCTGAATGACCACTGTGTCAAAGAAGAAATTAAAAAAGAAATAGAAGAATAATTAAATTAAAAAAGAAATGATAATAAAAACACAGCATATCAAAACCTATGGGATACAGCAAAAGCAGCACCGAGAGGAAAGTTTATAGATATAAGTGCCTATACCAAAAAGGAGAAAAACTTTAAATAAACAACCTAGCAATTAGTAGAATAAAATTAGTAAGAAAAAAGAAATAATAAAGCTCTTAGAAAAAAACAAATGTAACTGAAATAAAGAAAACAACATAAAAATAAACAAAATGAAAAGCTGATTTTCAATAAGATAAACAAAATTGACAAACTTTTAGCCAACTAAGACAAAAAAAGAGAAGACCCAAATAAAAAAATAAAACAGATGAAAAAGGAAGAATTACAACTAACACTGCAAAAATTCAAAGGATTACTAGAGGCTGCTATGAGCAACAATATGCCAATAAATTTGAAAATCTAGAAGAAATGGATAAATTCCTAGAAACATACAACCTACCAAGAAGAAATCCAAAACCTGAACAGTCCAATAATAAGTATTTAACAAGGTCAAAGCTGTAGTAAAAAATCCCCCAGCAAATAAAAGCCTGGGACTCACTGGCTTCACTGCTGAATTTTACCAACATTTAAAGAAGAGCTAATACCTATTCCACTAAAATTATTCTGAAAAATAGAGGAGGAGAGAATACTCTGAAACTCATTCTATGAGGTCAGTATTACCCTGATACCAAAATCAGACTAGGACACATCAAAAAAAGAAACTACAGGCCAATATCCCTGATGAACATTGATGCAAAAATCCTTAACAAAATACTAGCAAACCACATTCAACAACACATTGAAAAGATCATTCTTCTTAACCAAGTGGGAGTTATCCAAGGGATGAAAGGAAGATTAAATGTATACAAATCAACGTGACACATCATATCAACAGAATGAACAAAAATCATATGATTATTTCAATTGATACTGAGAAATCATTTAATAAAATTCAACATCCCTTCATGATAAAAACCCTCCAGTTACCAGGTCTCGAAGGAATACACCTCAACACAAGAAAAACCATATATGATAGACACATGGCTAGTATTATACTGAATGAGGAGAAACCACAAGCCTTTCCTCTAAGATCCGGAACAAGACAAGGATGCCCACTTTCACCACAACAACATAGTACTGGAAGTCCTAGCTAGAGCAACAAGATAAACATATAAAGGGCATCCCAATTGGAAAGGAAGATATCAAAGTATCCTTGTTTTCAGATGATATAATTTTTTATTTGGAAAAACCTAAAGACTGAACCCCAAAACATCTATTAGATCTGATAAACAAATTCAGTAAAGTTATAGGATAAAAAATAAACTTACAAAATTTAGTAGCATTTCTATAAGCTGACAGTGAACAATCTGAAAAATAAATTAAGAATGTAACCCCATTTATAATAGCTATAAATAAAATACATACGAATAAACTAAACCAAAGAAGTAAAAGATCTCTACAATGAAAACTATAAAACATTGATAAAAGTAATTAAAGAGGACACACATAAAAATGGAAATATATTCCATGTTTGTGGATTGGAAGAACCAATATTATGAAAATGCCCATACTACCCAAAGCAGTCTACAGATTCAATGCAATCTCTATAAAACTACCACGGACATTCTTTACAGAAAGAGAGAAAATAATCCTAGAACTTATATGGAACCACAAAACATCCCAAATAGCCAAAGCCATCCTGAGAAAAACAAGAACAACAAACGGGGAGGAATCACATTACCTGACTTCAAGTCATACTACAGAGCTATACCTGTATAGTAACCAAAACTACTGTCATAGAAATAGACACATAAACCAATGGAACAGAATAGAGAACCCAGAAATCAATCTAGAAATTGACAGTGAACTGATTTTATATAAAGGTGCCAAGAACATACATTAGGGAAAGAACAGTCTCTTCAATAAATGGTGCTGGGAAAACTCGGTATCTGTATGCAGAAGAATAAAACTAAACCTTTATTTCTAACCATACACAAAAATAAAATCAGAGTGGATTAAAGACTTAAGTCTAAGACCTCAAACTATGAAACTTCTAAGTGAAAACATTAGGAAAAAAATCCAAGATATTGTTCTGGGCAAAGATTTCTTGAGTGATACCCCAAAAGCACCGGCAACCAAAGCAAACACATGGACAAATGGAATTACAAGTTAAAAAGCTTCTGCACAAGAAAGAAAGCAACAAAATGAAAAGACAACCCACAGACTTGGAGAAAATATTTTCAAACTATATATCTGACAAAGGATTAGTAACCAGAATATATAAGAACCTCAATCAACTCTATTGGAAAATAATCTAATAATCTGATTTAAAAATGGGCAAAGGTCTGAATAGACATTTCTCAAAAGAAGACATATAAATGGCAACCAGGTATATGAAAAGGTGCTCAACAGCATTGTTCATCAGAAAATGCAAATCAAAGCTATAATGAGATATCATATCACCCAAGTTAAAATGGCTTTCATCCAAAAGACAGATAATAGCAAATGCTAGCAAGGATGTCGAGAAAAGGGAGCACTTGTACACTGTTGGTGGGAATGTACATTAATACAGCTACTATGGAGAACAATATGGAGGTTTCTCAAAATTATAAAAATGAAAGTACCATATGATCTAGCAATTTCACTACTTGGTATGTACCCAAAGAAAAGAAATCAGTATAGAGGATACATCTGCACTCCCATGTTTATTGAACACTATTCACAATAGCCAAGATTTGGAATCAACCTAAGTTATCTTCAACAGATAAATGGAAAAAGAAAATGTAGTACATATGTGCAATTGTTTCTAATGGAGGAACAAAGAAAATGGTTTATTGAGATGGAACCTACCCCTGGTAAAGATGGTATGAACACTGTTGAAATGACAACAAAGGATTTAGAATTAGGTTACCAGAGACTGGGAAGGATAGTTGGGTGTGGGAAGTAGGGATGGTTAATAGGTACGAAAATACAGTTAGATAGAATGAATTAGATCTAGTATTTGATAGCACAACAGGGTGACTATAGTCAAGAATATAGTATTATACATCTTAAAACAACTAAAAGGATATAATTGGATTGTTTGTAACAGAAAGAAAGGACATATGCTTGAAGTGATGGATACCTCATTTATCCTGATGTGATTATTACATATTGAATGCCTGTATGAAAATATTTCATGTACCCTGTAAATATGTACACCTACCATGTACCCATAAAAACTAACAATTAAAATAAGAAATTAATGGTAGATGTGTTGGAAATAGCAAGAGAACTAGAATTAGAAGCGGAGCCTGGGACTGAATTGCTGCAACTTCATGATAAAAGTGAATGAGTAAGAAATTGTTTCTTATGGATGAACAAAGAAAACGGTTTCTTGAAATGGGATCTACCACTGGTGAAGACGGTATGATCATTGTTGAAACAACAGCAAAGTATTTAGAATGTTATATAATCTTAGTTGATAAAGCCATGGCAGGGTTGAGAGGTTTGACTCCAATTTTGAAAGAAGTTCTACTGTGAATAAAGAGCTATCAAATAATATAACACACTACAGGGAAATACTTTGTGAAAGGAAGAGTTAACAAATAGATACAGCAAACCTCATTGTTGTTTTATTTTAAGGAAATTTCCCAGCCACACCAACCTTCAACAACCACCACATTGATCAGTCAGCAGCCATCAACATTCAGGCAAGACGTTCCACCAGCAAAAAGATAACAATTTACTCAAGGTTCAGATGATCATTAGCATTTTTAGCTATAAATTATTTTATATTAAGATATGTACATTGTTTTAATACATAATGCTTTACACACTTAATAGACTGCAATATACTGTAAACATAACTTTTATATACACTGGGAAACCAAAAAGGTCATGTGATTTGCGTTATTAGAATATGGCCTAGAACCGAACCTGCAATGTCTCTGAGGTATACTTGTACTTTAATAATTTTTCATGAAGCAGAATTTATCTGGGAATGAAAATGAAATGGGTGATGTTGAAGGTTTGAGGAGAGCTAAGAAGCTGTGAAACTGTCATCTTAGATACCTTAAGAGTAAACTCTTGTAGGGAATTATGACAAAACTGGCAGGAAACACTAAGGCCTAATTTAGGTCTATAATTATTAATTTATAATGAAGTAATCAATTAGTTGGGCATTTTTCTCCTTTCATTTTATGTTGTACAAATTTCAAGTGCAGAGAAGTTATAAAGTTGGATTAAACAGGATTTGATTTTATTAGGTGACTACAACAAAGCTAGAGACAAGCCAGGGAGTATATGTGTCAAAAAAAAAAAAAGATTATAATAATTGACCATAATATTTAGACTTGTTTAGGATCAGGAAGAAAATATCAAATATCTCAGTGACAGGGAAAAAAATTAGTAGAATTCATAGTTTGGAGGAGTGGAGTAATAGAGAAAGTGAGTTGAAAGGATAGACAGTAACGATGATCAAAAAGTGAAATGCATGCAATGTAATTGTGCAGTGTTACATTTATTATTAATAGTAAGTCCTGGGGCAAGATCATGTGAGTGTGTAGGTAAGGCAGAATGCAGGGGAAGATCATTGGAAGGTAAATTAAAGAGATGAAGGGCCTGAGAGTTATGCATGATTATGTACACGTATACTGAAATCACCAGAATTAAGACTGAAGTAGTGTGGAGAGAGGGATATGGAGCCGGGAACAGATGCCTTGGAAAACATGTGGTTGAATACCTGGGATCTGAAGATGACAATGGCAAATGAAGAGTAGTAGGTGATAAAATCCATGGAACTGAGATTCAAAGTTATATTTTAAGGAGACAAATTGTAGAATTGTATTAAAATAGTAAAGAGGAACAAAAGCATTTCTACTATACCTCCCAGCCTAACAATCACCACAATATGTTATACTACCCTAGAGGGCTGCAGGGAAAACACTGCCCTCAGGGAGAAGCCAGGCTTCTAATTTTTATTATAATTATGTTTTTAATTTGTTATAGCCATTTTCAGAGACCTTAACAACTTTACTTAAGGCTCATAAATGGCTGTGCTATTACCAGCTTTTTAAAATAAAAATTTCTGCAGAAACATGTTTAGGTAAGCAGATTCATTGGCTAGCTTGTTTTGTTTTATAGTACAATGAATTAAGGAAAGCTTTGAGAGAAGAGGTTGAAAAAAATAGGATATTTTGCTGCTCATGGTCGTTAAATTACACATGACATTGTAGAAGATTTTCTGGAATTGAGAAGAGATGTGAGAAGTATATAGACTGGAATATATTCAGAGCTTGATTAGATTAGTGGGTATGTGGAAGAATTGAGTTATCTGAATGTCTGGTGTTTCTAGGGGTGAATGTATAACAGTATTTTTAAGATTTTTTTCCTTGTAGATTCAGGACTCGAGAAGCAGGGAGGAGCTAGATCACAGGGAGATTTATAGAGTAGGGCCAGGAACTTAGTTATATTTTCAGAGTGATGTTAAGCCACTGAAGAGTGTGTGCCGATGTTAGGAGTGAAGGTGGGAACAGAGAATAGAGTAGTAGATCATCAAATGTTACTTTTAAAACATTAGCCTATCTTCTGAGTATAAAATAATCTTATAGGGCAAGCTGCCCCCCCAACAAAAAAAGATTAATTATAAGGATGTTAAATCAGTTCAGGTAGAAAATGATTAGTATTTAGATTATATTTGAGATGAACACAAGAAGAACTGATCTCAGGTTGATAGATATTTAATAAGCCATGCTAATACATCAGGAGGAACCAAGGATGATCCCAAATATGTGTCTTCGACTGTGTCATGTGCACTTCACTAAGGTGCAAACGATGGGAGATAAATGTTTGAAGAGACTAATGATCAAATTTCTGTTTTGGACAATTAAACTTTGAAATGCCAAACAATAGAAAAAAGGGGGACTCCTCCCTAACTCATTTTATGAGGCCAGCATCATCCTGATACCAAAACCTGGCAGAGACACACAAAAAAGTTCAGGTTGACATCCGTGATGAACATTGATGCAAAAATCCTCAATAAAATACTGGCAAACCGAATCCAGCAGCACATCAAAAACCTTATCCACCATAGTCAAGTTAGCTCCACCCCCAGGATGTAAGACTGGTTCAATATATTCAAACCAATAAATGGAATCCATCACATAAACAGAACAAATGACAAAAACTACATGATTATCTCAATAGATGCAGAAAAGGCCTTTGAAAAAATTCAACACCGAATTCTTGCTAAAAATTCTCAATAAACTAGGTATTGATGGAACATATCTCAAAATAATAAGAGCTTTTTATGATAAACCCACAGCCAAAATCATTCTGAATTGGCCAAAGCTGGAATCTTTCCTCTTGAAAACTGGCACAGAACAAGGTTGCCCTCTCTCACCACTCCTATTGAACATACTATTGGAAGCTCTGGCCAGAGTAATCAGGCAAGAGAAAGAAATAAAGGGTATTCAGATAGGAAGAGAGGAAGTCAAATTGTCTCTGTTTGAAGATTACATGATCATATATTTTAAAACCCCATCATCTCAGCCCCAAATCTCCTTAAGCTGATAAGCAACTTCAGCAAAGTCTCAGGATACAAAATCAATGTGTAAAACTCACAAGCATTCCTATACACCAATAAGAGACAAACACAGAGTCACATCACAAGTGAACTCCCATTCACAATTGCTACAAAGAGAATAAAATATCTAGGAATACAACTTACAAGGGATGTGAAGAACCTCTTCAAGGAGAACTACAGTCCACTCCTCAAGGAAATAAGAGAGGACACAAACAAATTGGAAAACATTCCATGCCCATAAATAGGAAGAAACAATATCATGAAAATTGCCATACTGCCCAAAGTAATTTATAGATTAATTGCTATCCCCATCAAGCTACCATTGACGTTCTTCACAGAATAAGAAAAAAAACTACTTTAAATTTCATATGGCACCAAGAAAGAGCCCATATAGCCAACACAATCCTAAGCAAAAAGAACAACGCTGGAGGGATCATGCTACCTGACTTCAAACTACACTACAAGGCTACAGTAACCAAAACAGCATGGCACTAGTAGCAAAACAGATATATAGAAAAATGGAACGGAACAGAACACAAGCCTCAGAAATAACACCACACAGCTACAACCATATGATCTTTGACAAACCTGACAAAAAAAGCAATGGGGAAAGGATTCCCTTATTAATAAATGGTATTGAGAAAACTAGCTAGCCATATGCAGAAAACTGAAACTGTACCACTGACTTACACAAAAAGTAACTCAGGATGGGTTAAACACTTAAATGTAAGATGTAAAACCATAAAAACTCTGGAAGAAAACCTAGGCGATACTGATCAGGACATAGGCATGGGCAAATACTCTGTGACTAAAACACCAAAAGCAATGGCAACTAAAGCCAAAATAGACAAATGGGATCTAATTTAACTAAAGAGTTTCTGCACAGCAAAAGAAACTATCATCAGAGTAAACAGGCAACCTACAGAATGGGAGAAAATTTTTGCCATCTATCCATCTGGCAAAGGGCTAATACCCAGAATATACAAAGAACATAAACAAATTTACAAGATTAAAACAAACAACCACATCAAAAAGTGGGTGAAGGATATGATCAGACAATTCTCAAAAGAAGACATTTATGCAGCCAACAAACATACGAAAGGAAGTTCATCATCACTGGTCATTGGAGAAATGCAAATCAAAGCCACAGTGAGATACCATTTCACGCCAGTTAGAATGGCGATCATTAAAAAGTCAGGAAACAACAGATGCTGAGAAGATGTGGAGAAATAGGGATGCTTTTACACTGTTTTTGGGAGTGTAAATTAGTTCAACCATTGTGGAAGACAGTGTGGTGATTCCTCAAGGATCTAGAACCAGAAATACCATTTTATCCAGCAATCCCCTTACAGGGTATACACCCAAAGGATTATGAATCATTCTACTATAAAGACACACACACACATATGTTTATCACAGAACTATTCACAGTAGCAAAGACTTAGAACCAATCCAAATGCCCATCAATGATAGAGGGGTAAACAAAATGTGGCACATGTACACCATGGAATACTATGCAGCCGTAAAAAAGGATGCATTCACGTCCTTTGCAAGGACATGGATGAAACTGGAAACCATCATTCTCAGCAAACTAGCACAGGAACAGAAAACCAAACACCACATGTTCTCACTCATAAGTGGGAGTTGAACAATGAGAACATATGGACACAGGGAGGGGAACGTCACATACCAGGGCCTGTTGGTGAGTGGCGGGCTTGGAGAGAAACATCATTAAGAAAAATACCTAATATAGATGACAGGTTGATGGGTGCAGCAAAACACCATGACACGTGTATACCTAAGTAACAAACCTGCACGTCTGCACGTGCATCCTCAGAACTTAAAGTATCTGAAAAAAAAAAAAAAAAAAAAAAAGAATTGAACCAAAAAGAAAAGAAAATGTGTTTCTAGAGTAACTTTTACTTTTTAAAAGTTGGCTATCATAGAGCCATATCCTGGCGTTCTAAAGCAAGGGTGGTGGTGGTAGTAGTAGTAGTAGTAGTAGTAGTAGTAGTAGTAGTAGTAGTAGTAGTAGTAGTAGTAGTAGTAGTAGTAGTAAAGCAAATTTGCAAGCCTTAAGGACATTGAAGTCTTTAAGGTCCCTGAAACTGGCTATAACAGTTAACAAATAATTGGAATGAAAAATGAAAGGCACACTTTCTTGCTCATTAAGATTCAGCCACATTGGTCTTTTTTTCTGTTCTTTGCAATGCAATCTTGTTACTTTCCTAAGTTTATGCACAAACTGTTTCTCTACATGTAATGCTCTTCCCCTTTTGCTCACCATGAATATCTCTTTTTTCCCCATTTATATATCATTTCAGAAAAACTTTTTTTTCCTTACAAGGCAATTTCAGCCAGAAAAACTGCTGTATCCATCATTTCAGTCCATTTGAACTCTCTGCATAGTACTTAACACTACCTGACATTGCTTTGCTCAGAAAAAAAGCCTTAAGTTATATTCACTGGTCCAATCCCAATATTACAAAGTAACTAACACCAATTAGTGCTCAGTATATATTCATTGATCTTGAAGAATGCAGAGAGTGGATGTTAAGCATTCTTACCACAAAAAGGATAACTATGTCTAGTAATGCAGTTGTTAATTAGCTAGATTTAACCATTCCACAATTTGCATATACTTCAAATCATCATGTTGTACAGAACAAATGAACATAACTTTATCTGTCAATTTAAAAAAGAAATAATTTTTAAAGGAAAATTTATAAATTTACACACACACACACACACACATTCACCGAATGAATGAGAAAATGGATGAATGACTGATGAGCAACAGTTTGACCCAAATCCTCTCTTCACATGATAACCATAACCCACCCCCAACTCCAGGCACAGTGGGATGCCTTTTAGTACATTTTAAAGTGTTAGGCCCCATTCTGTATCAAACGCCTTTTACACAATGTTCTCTCTCTGCATGTAGCACCTTTCCCTATCTTTTCCACCTAACCCAATAAACTTGTGTTTATCCTTCAAATTCCAGCTCAAGTATCTCCTCCTCAAGGGAATCTTCTCTGTATTCCATGACAAGGGAAATCTTTCATTGTAAAGTTTCATGACATGATATGCTGCTATTTTGAGGGGCTTATCAGGGCTTTAGTTTTCTTTTTCACTTACTTTATTTTCATGTTTCTTGACAACAGAAGTGTAAGCTCCGCAAGGTTAAGACCATGCCTGTTTTTACACTCAATTGTATTTCCGTCAACTAGACAGGTATTTGGTCTTGGCTCAGAATTATATATTATTGATTCAACCTCTGGAACTCATTTAATTGTCAAGATGAAAACAAAAATTTAAATTACCTAAAAGCAATCAATAAACCCTCAGCCCGAGTCTATGTATTTCCTTTCGTAGTGTGTGCCTGAGCTAAGTAAATAGAGCATTTCGAGCTCTAATGGACCATGGACAGCAACTGCTTAGACTAGTCATCAGCTCTCAGAAAAGCACATGGAAGGCAGACCTTAATTAAAGAGCAGAGCTGTACCAACAGTCCAGTGATCCTTCTCCATACTTGGGTGCTTCCAAAAGTAGTTGATAGGAAAAAACTGGAGGTAGCAAGACTAAACTGCCTCGCAGGTTGAGGGCCCATGTTCATTCTGGTGGCATGCAGATAATTTGCAAGGCATCTGACTCTCAAACCTTACGATGTGTCTTTTATTATCAACAAGATAAGTCAAATATTTATCTCTGCCCCTTATTCTATCCTTTGCTTCTGTTAAAGTTGTATCTTTTAAAAAATCCAGATTAGACTGGAAATGGGGGCTCTTCCTATTCTCCAGAAAACACTGGTCCTAGTTCTACTCCATTATAATGGATTTTGTTATTTTTTAATGAAGTGATAATCGATAATGAATCAGATTTTTAAAAATATCAATAGAACTTAATAAAGAATATTTGTCATAGTAATTTTTCTCATTTTGATTTTCTTTAAATTATTGTAGACCAGCAGAGTAAAAGTAAAAAAAAAAAAAAAAAGCAACAACAACAACAACAAACAACAACAACAACAAAACATTCTGCTGAAGAGTCATGGAGACCTATTTAGAAATTCTGAGTTACCTGAACCCTATTTGGCAGCAGAAAATGGGTTTGGAAGGGGTCAATAATGTTTCGCTTTGAAAATAAATAAATTTTGCTTTCTCTTACCTAAAAAGAAAATAATATCCATAAAATAAGAATTCAACCAGATGTCAACATTTTGGGGCACCCAGCATGTATATACCAACCTGTATTCTAAGCATTTACCATATGTTGTTTCATTTAATCTTAAGAGTAACCATATATATTTGTATTTTTCTTATACTTGTGACTCACAGAAAATAAATCTCTTGCTAAAGCAAGTGCCAAAACTTAAATTTGAACTCCATATTGATTTTTACTGCATGAACAGTAACAGAAAGAATCAAAAACACTAAGATTAAACAATAACCTTTGCTAACATAGTTAACATCTCCTGAACAACAGGAACAAACACACACTATAATAAGCAAATGGGAGAATTATGAAGTTTATTTCTGACACTCTCTGATGGTGCTTCTAAACATGATGATTCCCATTTAGCAGTTATAATAGCCAATTGTTTTCACTTTGCAATTCAAGAATATTCAGGAAATAGAATATCAGATGTTTTAATTGTGAAGTTTTTAAACATCCTGCTGTTGTCAATCAAGAACACCTTAACAGTTGATTGTTACAGCTCAGCTTCATCCATCTGTACCTGAATAATGTTTGACACAGGATTTTCAGTTAGGTATTGAGCTGTAAATTGCTTTTATTTAGCTTTTATAATTTCTGCCAAAGATTAAATCTCAGAGTAAATGATGAGATTATCATTCAGCATGCATTTTGTTTAGTGTTTAATATGCCTCAGATGAAATCCACTGAGACAATTCTCTGTTTTTGTGTTCCACCTTCTCTTTATACTGTTTTTACATGAAACCTAAATGTGATCTTAAGTCTAGATGGACTCTAGAAATAATATTGACCTGAGGTAAAATAATTTTATGTAATACTATGTTATGTTTGAAATTTCTAAGATTGTGATATGGGGTTTTACAGCTTTATAATGTATTCAACATGCAAGTGAACTACTTTGGAATCATTGTGCTGAAATGTAACTGATGGATTTGGTGGAATAATTTAGCCTTAAGTGAAGCATGCAAAAAAAGAAGGCTTTAATTTGCTGATGTTTGGGCTTCAGAAGCTCTTAAGAGTGTAGCATAATTTTGTTAATGACTTTTGGCTATCATTTGCTTCAACTTTGAACAAAATACTTTCAATGCAAATGTTAAAATATGCTGTACAATTTTAAGAATTAGGGTAGATACTTATTGGCATAGAAATTCCAAATAGGTGCAACAGAATTAAAACGTCTGAAACAGGTTAAGAACAAATAACAATCCAGTGGGTTATAAGGGTTTTATATATATGAAGAACTCTAACAAATCAATAAGAAAAAAATAAACACATAGAAAAAATGCCAAAGGACATGAATAGGAATTCATGAAAAAATAAATATGTAACACAAATAAAATATGGAAAATACTCAATCTCAGTAATAATTGAATAAATGCAAGTGAAATCTATCACATAATATTTTAACTTGAATAAGTCAGTACAGATTTTAAAACGGATAACATTTATTGATAAAGCTATTCAGAAACGGACATTTCATGCCAGAGGAGTGAGGGTATAGTTTGGTACAAACTTTAATTTGTAATAACTGTCAAAATCCTTAAAACATGTTTAACTTCCATCATAACATTTCAGTCAATTTCATACCAACTCTGTTACCTGGATGGGTCCAAAATTCTAGATGAGTAAGACAGAGAGAGCTATCAAAGTAGCAGGTTATTAAGTTACTCAACATTTTTCATGATCCATGGTTCCTTCCAAGCAGCAAGGTCTTTGGAAGCCATTGGCAAGGAAAACAGATATTGAATTCTATAATATATTACTTAGACTTGTTGGATCACAGCAGCTTAAGCAACATATCAGATATTCTAGGGCTTTCTTGAGCATGCAGACTATGTTGAAACTTTTATGTGTGTTTATATCCTCTTGTCTTCATTTTGTATCTGCATGTTTTGCAGAGAAGCTAACTAGACTAAATGTGAGCCTACATTTATTGTATTATATTTTACACTGTCCTATGATTCTAAATGCTATCACTAGAAGGCTGGAGTCATATCGTCTGGGTAATGCAGAGTGGAGTTTGATTTGCCTTAATTAAACAGAGAAGTTTGTTTCTACCAGGTGAGATTTTTACAGTTTTCTTGACATCCCCTCATTTTAAATAATAAATTTGTTTTAGAAAAGCTTTAGATTTGCAGAAAAAAATGGAAGATAATACAGTAATTTTCCATGTACTTTACACTCAGTATCCCTGATTATTAAAAACTTTTTATGGTATAATACATTTATTAAAAATAACAAACCGATGTTGATACTCAAGTCCAAACTTAATTCAGATTTATTTAGTTTTTACTTTATGTCCTTTTTCTGTTTCAAGATTCCATCCAGGACATGACATTTTCTTTAGTTGCCATGTGTCCTTAGGCTCTGCTTATCCAGGAGGGGTTCTCAGACTTTTATTGTTTTGATGACCTTGACAGTTTTGGGGAGTACTGGTTAGGTGTTTTGTGCAATGTCCATCAATAGACATTTGTCTGATGTTTTCCTCATTATTATACTCCCATTCCCCAGGTGGAAGTCTGGCTCCCACCATTCACAATCCATTTACTTGATTGTCCAATTACAAAATACTAGTTTCAGAATTGTTAACCCTTATTCCCATAGGAGACCACTTTATTAACTAAAGTACATATGTACAACTTGTTTTGTCTTAATTCTTCTAAACTCAATTGATTTCCAAAATTGCCTAAGATCTACCTAAGAACTTCAGCTCTTTTCACCATTACTTCCTTCAATGAAATTCTCTCACATACCTATAATATAGTTAGATTCTTTTGTCATAGTCTGAGTTCCACGCTATGATCTCCCAACTTCATATTATTTTAAGTACAAATACTAAGAATAACTATTTGTGTAATCAAGTTATATGGGTTTCATAAATACATTTCATAAATGTACAGTGTCATTTATGTGCCATTTTAGAATCATACTTTATAGGTTTCCTTCTATAAAAATTTCCTGGTCTTTACCTATTCAATCCCCATCCCCCAAATTTTGACAGCTTGTGGTCTGTTTTCCATTTTTGTAATTTTGCCTTTTCCAGAATATCATATAAATGGTCATATATTATAGCCTTCTCAGAGCAATTTCCTTCACCTCATAATATATGTTTATCAATCATTCATGTCTTTGCATGGTGTGATTGCTAATTCTTTTCTTTTGCTGAGTAAGCATTCCATTGGATGGATGGACCCCATTTTGTTTATTGAACAATATCATATATGTTTCTGGTGATTATAAGTAACTATGATTTCTCCCTTCAGAAAAGATATTCTCAGACGAAGAAAAACTAAAATAATTTGCCACTAGCAAAAAAATCTTTAAATATTTACTTCAGACATAAAGAAAACCACAGCAGAAAAAAATATTTGGGAAGTAAGAAAGAAGAAAGAGCAATGTAAAGTGAAAATACAGGATCATACAACTGATTATTCACCTCACCGGTTTTAGAAATTATATTTGGTAATTGATTCACAAATTACTATGCCATTTGATATCAAGACAATGATATTTAATATTAATAGTAGGGAGGGTAAGGGGATATTAATAGTATTGTTTCCACAATGCACTCAAAGAGGCAAAATGTTGATATCTGGAGGGTATAATATGATTATACACATATATCCTTATATCCCAGAGCAAACACTGTGAAAAACATACAAAATAATACACTTAAAAGTACTATCTATAAGGTAAAACTCTAAAAAAGTTCAAGTAACCCACAGGAAGATTAAAAAAAAAAAAGAGAGAGAGAGAGAGAAACAGATAAATGAGTACCAGAGAAAATAAGCAGAAAACAAATAATAAAATGGCATAATATGCTCTAGCATATCAATACTCTTCTTAAATGTAAGTGGTTTAAATACATGAATCTAAAGAGACTGGCAAAGCAGATTTTTTTAAAAAATTAATGACCTAACTATTCAACCACATGCTTTTAACAAGAAGCTCTATTTTCACTTTAAGATTAACAAGATAAGTAGGTTGACAGTAAAAGGATGGGAAAATATATTATTCAACATTAATGAAAAAATAGGAGTAGCTATATTAACATCTGATAAAGTAGACTTCAGAGAAAAGAAAATTGTGAGACCAAAAAAGACTACATAATGATTAAAAGTTCAAAGATCAGTCTACCAGGAAGATGTAATGACCTTAAATGTGTACACCTCACATATTAGGGCCTCAAAATGTATGCAGCAAAATTTTTATCGCTGAAATAAATGACAACAAATCATTCATGATAGCTGGAAACTTTAAATATCCTCTTTTCAGCAACCAATACAACCACTGGGCAAAAAAAATCAGCAAAGATATACAATAACTGAATCAGCCAATAGAATCTATGTGACATTTATAGAACATTCCAAATAGTGACAACCAAATGCATATTCTTATGACACACCTGTGGAACATTCTCTAAGATAGACAATATCTTCAGCCATGAAACTTTAATACATTTAAAATTTGAAACATTACAGATTGTATTCTTTGACAATATAGAATCAAATTAAAAATCAAATAATATGACAAAACCTAAATATGTAAGACATTAAACTACATGGTTCTAAATAATCGATGGGTCTTAAAAGAAAATTAACTGTGTGTAGAACTACGAGAAAAGCAAGTTGCTCTATATTAAAATATATGAGATGAAGCTAAAGTAGTGCTGGGGGTATATTTTTAACACTAAATGTTTACAGTAGAAAACATTGAAAAAACCATAAATCAGTACTCTAAATCTGTCCTACAGAAACTAAAATAAAAAGAGAGAAGAAAAACCCAAAGCTAGCTAAAGAAAGAAATAAGAATAACACAAAAATTCATGAGATTCGAAACAGCAAGAGAAAATATAAGTCAAAAAAGATGATTCTTCAAGAAAATAAATACAATTGATAAGAACCTAGCAAGACTGACATAAGTAAAAAGAAGATACAAATCACCAATATCAATAATAAAATAAGATATATCACTTAAGACACTATAGCTATTAAAAATAATAAATACTATGAACAACTTTGTATTGTGAATTCAAAAAATTATAAGAAACAGATCAATTCTGTGAGAAGTTAAAACTATCAAAACTCAACAAAGATGAAATAAACAATCTGAAGTGTCCTGTAATCATGGAAGAAATTGAATTTATAAATTAAAAACTCCCTGTATAGAAATATTCAGCCCCAACTGGTTTCAGTAGAGAAGTCTATCAAACACCAAGAAAGATGTAACACCAATTTTATACTATCTCTTCAGAAAATAGAGTTCAATATTACCTTGATACCAGAACCAAAGATAATGCAAAATAAGAAAACTATAGATCAGTATCTCATATGAACAAATGAAGTAAAATCCTCAACAAAATATTGGTAAATAGAACCCTACAACATACAAAGATAATTATGTACCAGAATCCATTGGAATTATTCCATTTGTACAAGCCCAGTGCAACATTAGAAAATCAATCAATGTAATTTCATCACATCAATAAAGAATAATTGTATGATCATATACGGTAATGTAGAGAAAAGCATTTGACACTATTTGACACTCATGCATAATAAAAACATTTAGGAAACTTAGAAAAGAGGGAAACATCCTCAATTTTTATAAAGAGCATCTACGAAAAAACATACAGCTAACACCATACTTAACAGTGAGTTATTAGACACTTTTCCCCTAATATAGGGAACAAGATAAACGATGGATACACTCACTACTCTTAATTAACATAGTGCAGGAAGTTCTAGTCATTACAATAGGGAGGATAAAAAAAATTAAACGGTACTTTGGAAAGGAAGCAATAAAACGGCTCCCATTGCAGGTGATATGATTGCCTAATTAAGAAATTCCAAGGAATCTGCAAAAGTACTTCTAGAACTAACAAATGCATTCAGAAATGTTGTAGAATAAAAATTAAAAAATAAACATTATTTACATTTCTAAATACTGATGAAAAACATGAAGAAACCAAACTTAAAAACACAATACTGCTTAAATTTTAATTTCTCCAAGAAAATACTTTTTTTTTTTTTTAAAGACAGAATTTCACTCTTGTTGCCCAAGCTAGAGGGCAATGGCGCGATCTTGGCTCACAGCAATCTCCACCTCCTGGATTCAAGCTATTTTCCTGCTTCAGCCTCCTGAGTAACTGGGATTACAGGCATGTGCCGCCATGCCCAGCTAATTTTGTATTTTTAGTAGGGATGGGGTTTCTCCATATTGGTCACGCTGGTCTCGAACTCCCGACCGCAGGTCGTTCACCTGCCAAAGTGGTGGGATTACTGGCGTGAGCCACTGCGCCCGGCCAGAAAATACATTTTTTAAGGTATTCATTGATAGAAACATATCTACAGAATTTCTATGTTGACAATTAACAATTGCTTATGAAAAAATCAAAGGTCTAAATAAATGGAAAGATATACGTTCATGAATTGGGAGAAGCAACATAGTAAAAATGTAAATTCCCTCAAAATTGATTCATAGACTGTATGCACTTTCTATCAAAAATCTGAGCAAGAAACTGCATTTTTGAAAACAGAGACACACATTCTAAAATTTATATTGAATAGCATGGGACCTAGAATACCTTACAAATTCTGTACAAAAGAGAATAAAATAGGAGGAATTACTCTATGCAATATTATAGATTACTATGTAAGTACAGTAATCAAGACAGTGTAATGGGATATTGGTGGAGAGACTTTTTGATGAATTGAACAAAATAGAGTGTCCAGAAATGGACCCACACAAATATCCTCATTTGCTTTTTTTCTACAAAGATGCAAAAGTAATTCAATAGAGAATATATAATCTTTTCAACAAATGGTACTGGAATAAATAGTCCCCCCCAAAAAAATGAAAATTGTCATAAACCTCATACTTAAATAAAATTTAACTCAAATTAGATTATTGATATTAAAAGTATAAAATTTTTAGAATAATAATATGGAAAAATATTTGGGGTCTAGGACTAGGCAAAGAGTCTGACTTGAAACCAAACACATTGTCTATAAAAATAAACACTGACCAATCAAAACCCATCAAAAGTGAAAAATTAGCTTTATGAAGGCCAATGCGAACAATATGAAAAGACAATCCATAGACTTGGACAAAATATTTATAAACCACATATTTGACCAAAAACTAGTGCCAAGGATATACAAAGAAATTTCAAAACTCAACAGTAGCAAAGCAACCTATACAAATGAACAAAAGACATGAACAGACATTTAAACAAAAGTCATGAGCAGACATTTAAACCAAGAGGATATACAAATGGCACGTATGCATGTGAAGAGATGTTCAACATCATTAGCCATCAGGGACATGCAAATTACAACCAAAGTAAGACATCACTACGCACTTTTTAGAATGGTTAAAACAAAAAATAGTAATGACACCAAATTGTGGCAAGGATGCAGAGAACGTGAATCACCCTCGGATTGCTAATGGGAATGTAAAATGGTACAGCATTTTACATTCTATCTGGAAAACCGTTTGGCACTTTCTTATAAAACTAGACATGCAATTACCATTCAATCTAGCATTTGCAATCCTGGGTATTCATCTCAGAGAAATGAAACTGATGTGCACTTAAAAACCTGTATAGGCATGTTCACAGCAGTTGGAAGGAGTCCAGATGTTCTTTTAAAAAGCCAAACGAACAAATAGATGAATGGCTTAAAACCTGATACATATCTATCATATATATCATATGTCTATCATATAGATCATATATATGACATATATAAATGACATATATATGATCTATATGATACACATATGATATATATGACATATATGGCATATATATCATATGTCATATATGTCATATATGATATATATCATATATGATAAAACTGAGATACATATATCATATATATGATATATATATATGTGTTACTCAGCAACATAAAGGAATGCAGTAATGATATAGGCAACAATTTGAATAAAGTCCCAAGGAAGTATGCTTAATTGAAAACCAATCCCACAATTTTACATAGTGTATGATTCCATTTATATAACAGTTTTTGTTCCATTTGTTTTGTTTTGTTTTGAGACAGAGTCTCACTCTGTCACCAGGCTGGAGTGCAGTGGTGCGATCTTGGCTCACTATAACCTCTGCCTCTCGGGTTCAAGCAATTCTTCTACCTCAACCTCCCAAGTAGCTGGGACAACAGGTGTGCACCACCACACCCGGCTAATATTTGTATTTTCAGTAGAGATGGGTTTCATCATGTTGGCCAGGATGGTCTTGATCTCTTGACCTCTTGATCCGCCTGCCTTGTCCCCACAAAGTGCTGGGATTATAGGCATGAGCCACTGCGTCCAGCCTAACAGTTTTGAAATGAAAAAAAAGAAAGAAAGAAATGGAGAACAGATTATTTAGTGGTGACCAGAGGCTAGGGACCAAGTAGGAAGGAAGAAGTGGCAGTAATTAAAAAAGAACTCCAAGGTCCTTGTGGTGTTGGGATTTTCAGTATCTTTATTGTGGCATTGGGTACACTAGTATATACAGGTGACATAATTGTGTAGATGTAAATATATGAACAAACAGGTACAAATAAAACTGGGGAAATATGTATAAAATTGGTGGGTTATATCAATGTAAATATCTTGATTGTGATAGTATACTATAGCTTTGCAAGTTGTTACCATTGCGTAAAACTGAATAAAGGACACATGTAATGTTTTGTATTATTTCTTAAAAGTTTATATGAGTCTAGAATTATTTCAATTAAAATGTCAATTAAAAAAACATGGGGCCATGTCAAACAGACACAGGAACCATCTTGAAGGGACTTCTACTTGTCAAATCCAGGACAATAATAGCATCAAAAATAATTATAATAATAATTAAAATCCATTGAAAACTGTAACTACCCATGAACCATATAGATTCAAATAAATAAGTAGGGAGATGGAAAAACTGATTTAGAGTAAAGATGTCAACTAACAATAACAGAAAGTATAGATGCTAAAACACATGGATGAGATTTTTTTATGAAGAATATGATATTTATATAATCTATTTCTAAATTACTTATTAATTACAGAAGAAAAGTAATAACTTCATAGTGAAGAAACCTGAGGAATAACACAAAAATCATTAAATATAAAAATCACCAGTTTTGGAACAAAATAACATATGCCTCCTTATAAGATGTATGTAGAAATACCTATCACTTCTATTTTATTCCTGACCACAACGTATAATCTAAATTCATTCACAAGGAAACAGGCAAATTCAGATAAAGGGGAATTCGGCAAATTCAGATAAAGGGGAATTCTGCAAACTATCTTTTCCTAACTCTCAAAAATGTCAATGACAAGAAACAAGGAAATGTTGAGAACGTATTCCAGAATAAAGAACTCTAAAGGGCCATGACAACGAAATCATGAGTTGGTCCAGGTTTTCATCCTGGTTCAAGAAAAGATCATAATAACATAAATTATTGGAATAATCAATGAAATTAAATACTGATTATGATTCAGACAATAATTTTGCACCACTGATAATTTTTTAATTTTTAAAACTTCACTTTGTTTATAAAAGTGAATGTCTTTATTCTTAGGAAATAGACACTGAAGTATTTAGGAATAAAGAGATATTGTTTCTGTAACTTATTCTCAGATAGTTCAGCAAAGTAAAATAATTTTTGTGTGTGTGCACCTGTGCACGCACATGCAGGAACTTGTATATAAGACAAGAAAGTGAAAAAAAGGAAAGAGAGAAAGAAAGAGAGGAAGAGATTAAAATTTGAACAATAGGCCGGGTGTGGTGGCCCACGCCTGTAATCCCAGCACTTTGGGAGGCCGAGGCGGGTGGATCACGAGGTCAGGAGATCGAGACCATCCTGGCTAACACGGTGAAACCCCGTCTCTACTAAAAATACAAAACTTAGCTGGGCGTGGTGGCCGGTGCCTGTAGTCCTAGCTACTCGGGAGGCTGAGGCAGGTGAATAGCGTCAACCCGGGAGGTGGAGCTTGCAGTGAGCCGAGCAGAGATTGCCCCACTGCACTTCAGTCTGGGAGACAAAGCGAGACTCCATTCCAAAAAAAAAAAAATTTGAACAATAGTGAAGACAGGTAAAGGGCATGTGGGAATTTCTGTACTAGTCTTGCAACTTTTCTGTACATGAGAAATATAACCAAACAAGTACTTATGAAAAAATATGTAGTGTATTAGACAATTAAATATCAGAAAGTTCTGTGGCACAAATATTTCTGTAAGCATGGACATGTTCTCAAGTATGTTTTAAAAATGGAAGTTATGTGATATGGCATAATTCACACACAAAATGTGAATGCACACACGGTTTTAACAATGATTGTAGGTAACAATTCAAATTTTGTTATTCCTTTTTATTTTGCTTGTTTCTGTAATTTCTCTGAAACACATTTTGTTTTTGTCATAAAAATATTTTTTAAATTATGTAAAACAAAATACTCTTTCCTATACACATTCCAGGAATAAGTTGTTTTTATTTAATGTGTTCTTTTAAGGTTTAATTTTTAGTATTGGGCTATCAAACTTCAGAGTGGCGACTATATTCCGTTACTTATCAGTGGTAACCAAGAGTGAATTTATTCTACCCCTGTTATCTAATTTTCTCCCCTAAGAGTATTTAATCTTGATTCACTTGAGATGCTGGTGTGACACTAAAATAAGAATTAAAAAAGGAAAAATTTTGTTAACTCTAACATAAATGTTCATAGAAACTAAACAGTACAGAACAAGTGTTACAAAACACACACACAAACACAACACATGCACAAACAAATATTAAATTTAAGCTATTTATTCTTGATATATAAAATGGAGTAACTAAAGGGATTCTTCAAATTCTAAACTCTCCAACTAATACATAAAACAATCAGGTATATAAAATAAATTTTGGCTTGTTCAATAAAGCACTAGTATACTTACTTTTCTGGGTTTTGTCAGGTATACAAGTTATCCAATGTTACATGAAATCTGAGCACCAAATGGGAATTGAATAACCTTTTTTTAATGGGTAAATGGAATAATAATTCACACATTATTTTTTATGAATATGTTAACAAAATTTTAACAACCACCAAATCCCTTTTATAATGACATATTTTAAGTCAGCTGGGTATAAGAACATATTACAAAGAGATGTCATCCTCTTACCAAAAGGTCACAGTTCATCCCCAGTGTACCACTTGCCTTTTAAGAATGCATTAAAGGTAGTAAGTTACAGAGCTTTCAAGGCACTCAGCAAAGAATTTACATATGAAAATTTAAGAGGTGGCAGTCACTCAACAGTGGCAGAATTCTATAAAGATATTGAATGACTGAAAGTGTAAGGTTCTCTCTGCAGAACCTTTCTCAAGCATGGTTTTATACAATCAGCATAATGCAACTTCATAACTGGTTTATATGAAATATGTATATTCTGCAGCTTTTCACATTAAATTATTCTTGTTTCCACTAGGTAGTTCTTAAACTGAAAATTCCTACTGTAACAATTGATATAGAATTATGTGCTTTCTTTCTTTTTGCTGTTGCTGAGAAGAACAAAACAGAGTTGTAATCTCTGAATATGCAACCTCTGTGAAAGTACCATAACTGTTTTATTTTCTTTGACTTTCCGAACCAATTAGGCTATAACCTTGCATTTGATTATCTTTTAATATGTCAATATCTTGTAATATCTCTTGTGATATTACAAGAGATATTAAATATGTAATATTACAAGAGATATTACATATTAAATATGATATCTTGTAATATCTCTATAAACAAGAGAGCTATATCTATTTGAGAGTATGCAACACACACACACACACACACACACACACACATACACCTATCCCCTCTAAGCAGAGTAATTGTAGTATTAATCCTAACCCTGTATTCTTCATACACAAGTATGTAAAACTTAATGACTAGTGAAATTAAAAAGAGTTTAAAAGAATCATTTATTTTTAAGCCAGACAATAGAAGAGACAGAAAAATTGAAAAGTGAATCAAAGTTAATAAAATAGTGTAAGAAAGAAACCTATTTTACAAATTGACCATGTAGTAAAATACAGAATATGGGAAGAACAGTTGGAATTTAATGTGGTCTCTAAGCAGCTTGAGCTATTGAACTCATTTTTATCTTCTCGCAGAAAACAAAAAAGAATAAATCTAGGTTGTAACAGAAGCAGTAAAAATTATCATTATCATCAACTATTTATTGAGCACCGTGAATGTGCATAGATTCACAATTACAGTCATTGATCAAAAGCAGGTAAGTTAATGCTGACCTTGGAAAATCTCAACATGGTGCAAAAAGTAAATAAGCAACTACAAGTAATTCTTCATGTTCTAAACCACAGTTCAAACAAGGACTCTTTTTGGGGGAAGGGAGAAGTAAGTGGGGCGTCGGAGAATTACTTTATTTAAATGGCTAATACATGATTAACATGTTTTTGAAGTATGAGTTCATGCTTGGAGTACAGCTTCATGTTGCATGCCAATTTCAGATTCTGTTTCATTGTCTTATACATTTATCAACATTTGCTTAGAAATGATGACTATTTTTCTCTATTCCATCTTTTACTGTAGCTTACCCTCTATTTCTGTGCTTCATTATTCAAAATATTATTCCACACATGCATTTCCTTTCCCCAACCTGCTTTCTAATGTGTGAAGCTGTTTTATCAGATAAGAAAACCTCACTATTTCAGTTATAATAACAATCTCTTAGCATTGGAAGGTGACTTCCAAATCCTTCCATATATAGAAATTTCTTCTATAACCTGATAATACTGTTTAGAATGTTACTACTCCTAATAATTATGAAGCCTTTAGTGGTGATGTCTTAGTACTGTAATTCTCAGTGGGTGATGAAAAAATGATGTCCAAACTCAATATTTCTTAATTAATCATAATCATTCATTTTAGGATAGGAGAATAATGAAGACTCTTATGGAGTCAGGCTACATGATCCCGGAAGCTATACTTTATTCTTGTAATCCAAAATTATAAATGTGATTTTGTAGTTTTCCTATTCCCTTTGAGATTTCCAGCTTTTCTATGTTTTTGAATGCCAACATAGTATGATAGATATAAGGATCGCTGGCATACTAGCTCACATGTATATTTCTTGAAACTTGAAAAAGTTATCTCACATGTATAAAGATGAGAAATTTCTTTTTTTTTTTTTTTAGTTTATTTATTATTATTATACTTTAAGTTGTAGGGTACATGTGCATAACGTGCAGGTTTGTTACATATGTATACTTGTGCCATGTTGGTCTGCTGCACCCATCAACTCGTCATTTACATCAGGTATAACTCCCAATGCAATCCCTCCCCCCTCCCCCCTCCCCATGATAGGCCCCAACCTAGGTAGTACCATTCAGGAGAAATTTCTATTTATGTATACAACTAATACCAGAAATTCTCATGGGAGGTGAAGTTTGGTTTTGTTCAAGCCAAGTCATTGCATTAGATCATACAGAAGAGGCATTGTTTACATGTTTTCACAGCTCACTATTCTTTCGCTAACACCGCTTGCAGTACATAAGCAGTTCTTAAATTTGATGCTTTTACTGTACCAATGTTTTTTCAGTTGCTAAAGTATCATAACTCAGAGACACCCTTAGGAACTCCTATCCTACTGTGAATACTTTAGTGCTGAAAGATGGTTCTCCATACTGATGCTGTTGCATGATAGAGAAAGAAAGTACTCCAGAGGCAAACCTTCATTTTACAGAGGAACACATTTAGGTGCAGAAAAAATAAAATATACCGCCTAATCTCACACAGATAATAAATTAGTGTTCTTTCCAGGTCTAGAACTCAAATATATTGGGTCACATTCCACTCTTAATTTCATTATTCAAGTATACTCAAGATATTCATTATTCAAGTATACTCAAGAAATACAAAATTCAAGTATACTCAAGATATTACTACTAGTCAAGTTAGAAATAAATTTGTAAACTCAGTCTTCCTTGGTTTTACATTTCCTAGGTTTTCAGAGATGCTCAACATGAGTTGTTTAGAAATGATCTGGGGAAAGCATAGATTTGTGTGTCTGGCTCTCTCTAGATTGATTCAGCCTGCACAGTCTTTTATTTTTGGAACTTAGATTTTATTACAAATTAAATGGGAATGCCCTACTGGGGGTAATGCTGATTAATACATTCAACATTTACTGTTGAGAATATCACTCTGTTTGCTGAGATGAGGAAGAAGAGGTCTCATCCACATTGGACTCCAGTGATTTATATCTGGAGATTTACATAGATTTATATCTGCACTAGATAGTATGTAATTATCTAGGTCCCAGAATGTTCTAAGAAGTTTAAATGAAGTCATTGAAAAATATTCATCTGGAGAGTTAAGGTTGTATGAGAATTAGTTGAAAAGGAGGACTGGAAGCAGTGGCTGTTGGCAAATTATATCTGCTTCTAGGGAAAACCTTGCAAACCTTCAAATGAGGTAATTATCTGCTTTGACTATCTAACAATATCTTCCTGACTCTTCAAAAACAAGATGTATCTACACAGATTATTTTTCCCACTTACAATACATGAAAATATCAGAAACTCACTGTTTTTATCACCATGGTAGACTTCACCAAAAAAGTAGTAGAGACCCACTTTATGTATAGTTAAAAAAGGAAACTGCCAACATTTGAGCAACAGGTTTGGCATAAAAATTCTTTCTTTCTTTCAGCAGGATTACAGTTGGTTGTCCAGGCTGGAGTACAGTAGCAGGGTCATAGCTCACTAGAGGTCCAGCTCCTTGGTTCAAGCACTCTTCCTACCTCTGCATAGCTAGGACTACAGGCACATGCCACTACACCTGCCTACTTTTTAAAATTATATTTTTATACATAGAGTCGGGATCTTGCTTTATTGCCCAGGGTGGTCTAAAACTTCTGGCCTCAAGTGATTGAACTCAGCCTCCCAAAGTACTGAGATTATAGGTGTAAGCCAATGTGCCCAGCCTACATTTCGATTCTGAATTAAGGAATTAATAGAGTGAAACTTGGTTCATGGAAAAGCTATTTTTCACTTAGAAAAAAAAATCATGGTATTGTTATTAGTTTTCCTTTATTTCTTAGCTCTGCTGTTCCATCGGCAAAGTAGAACAATAGCTAGCCTTTTTCATAAATCTGAAGTTACCTGTAATGAAATGAGAAAGATCATGTTTAATTCTCTATCTCCCCACTGTTATGTAGGTTGCATGAGAATTGTGTATTTGTTACTATATTCCAGAAATCAGCACAGTGCATACTACAATGTGCTTCATTAGTACTTATGATTAAGTAAATGAATGAATGCATCATTGACTAAATTAACACATTGACAGAAAACTATTTTTATATTTCTTAGGTTAAAATAAAACTAAATTCCTAAATTATAAAAGGAAGACAGTGTTATGGTAATGAAATGACACCTTGATTCAGCTTAAAAAAATTAAATTTGCATATGTGTTCCATCATTATAGACCAGATATTTTTTTTCCCAAAGCAAGTCATTTAATAGAGGAAAAAAAGGGTTTGGTTAATGAAATATCACTAACAAGGATGGTGGATTATGTTTTTTAAACGTATATTATAGGACATGAGAGGTAGCTCACTCCTGTAATCCCAGCATTTTGGGAGGCCAAGGCAGGCAGACCATCTGAGGTCAGGAGTTCAAGACCAGTCTGGCCAACATAATGAAACCCCATCTCTACTAAAAATACAAAATTAGCTAGGCTTGGTAGTGCATGCCTGCTATCCCAGCTACTCGAGAGACTGAGACCGGAGAATTGCTTGAAGCCAGTAAGCAGAGGTTTCAGTGAGTTGAGATCACACCATTGCACTCCAGTCTGATGACAGAGCAAAATTCTGTCTAAAATTTAAAAAAATAAAATAAGTACATATATAGCCAGGTGCTAAAAATAAAATAAAAATAAAATAAAGACAGAAATCACAAATTACTAATAGCAGACATAAAAGAGGGTAGTTAGGGGACTTCATTGCAGATTGTATGGACATTACGATGATAATAAAAAAAAATACTATTAACAATTTTATGCTTCCAAATTTCTTAGAGCTCCCAAATAAGCTCTAAGAAATCCACCAATTAATTGAAAGATACAATCTGCCAAAACTCACACAGGCACATGGGAAGAAATAGGCAATTTATTTTTTTTAATTTAGTTTTTAACTTGTATATGCAGAACATGGACAATCTAAATAGTCCCATATCTACTAAAGAAATTCAATAAATACTTAATAATACTAAAAAAAAAAAAGAAAAGAAAAGAAAAGAAAAAAAAAAACAGAAAAAACAGACAGGTGGGCTTACTTATGAATTTTAACAGATCTTTAAAGTGGAAATTACACCAATTTTTATGAGGTCTTTCAGAAGACAGAAGCAGAGACTACTTCTTAATGCATTTCATGAGGACAGTATTCCCATTATACCCAAATCAGAAAAAGACATCACAAGAAAATATCTCATGAATGTAGAGAATAGAATGATGGTTTCCAGAGGCTGGGAAGGGAAGTAGAGATAATAAAGAGGAATTTGCTAAGGTGTACAAAAATACGGTTAGATAGAAAATAAGTTCTAGTATTCTACAGTATGGTATGGAAATATAGTTAATAATTATTTATTATATATTTCAAAATAGCTAGAAAAGAAGAATTATAATGTTCCCAACACCAGGAAAAGATAAATATTGAGGTGATGACTATTTCAATTACCTTGATTTGAGCAATACACATTCATATATATGTATTAAAATTTCACACATGCCCCCAAATATGTCCAACTATTATATATCAACAAAAACTTTAAAAAAATAAAAAAGCTACAAACCAAAATCTCTCATGAACATAGAACCAAAGTAGTATTGTCGCAGGTTTATAGGGCTGGTTCAAAATTCAAATATTAATTAATGAAATTCATCACATCAGCATCCTAAAACAATCACATGATCATATCAATAGATGCAAAAAAAGAGCACTTGAAATAACTCAACACCTGTTTATAAAAACTCCCAGTAACCTACAAATAGTGGGGAACTTCCCCAACTTGATAAAGAATATCTACAAAAATCCTACAGCTGACATAGTATCAGTGATGAGTCAAAAGGAATAAAGTCCTGCTTGTGAACAATACATCATCTCATGTGATAATTGTTGAGACTGTATTCTAAGCAGTTACAACTTAAATAACTAGACAGAGTTTCTGAATTAAGGAATGTTAAAGTCAAACGATCAATATAAAAAAAATACTTCATTTAGGAAAAATCATGGTGTTGTTATCATTTTTCCGTTATTTCTTAGTTCCGCTGCCTCCATCAGTAAAGCAGAAAAATATCTAGTCATTTCTTAATACTGAAGTTAGCTGTACTGAAATGAGACAGAATATGTTTAATTCTCTATCTCCTCACTATTATGTGGGCTACCTGCGAATGATTATTATAGATTATTATCATATTCCAGAGAAGCAAAATACCCAGAATAACCAACACAGTATTGAAGGGGAAGAACAAAGGACTGACACTACCTGACTTCAAGATTCACTATATAGCTATGGTAACCAAAATAGTGTGGTATTAGTGATGAAACAGACAAATAGACCAATAGAACAGAAGAAAGAATCAAGAAATAGACTCACAGTCAGCTGATTTTTGACAGAGGAACTAAAGCAATTCAACTGGATGTCTACATGCAAAAAAAAAATAAATAAATTAGACACATCTCACATCCTTTACAATACATAATGCAAAGTGAATTATAGATCTACATGTAAAACACAAAACTGTCAAACTTCTACAAGTTTGAAATCTAGATGACCCTGAGTATGGTGATTATTATTAGTTATAACACTAGAGGCACATCCATGAAGAAAATAATTGATAAGTGGGGATTCAGTAAAATTAAAAATTTCTGCTCTGTGAAAGACAATGTCAAGAGAATGAAACAACAGGTTACAAATTGGAAGAAAATATTTGTAAAAGACACATCTGATAAAATACCGTTATTCAAAATATGCAAATAACTGTTAAAATTCAACAATAAGAAGTCAGTCATTGTGGCTCACCTGTAATCCCAGTACTTCAGGAGGCTAAAGCAGGGAGACTGCTTGAGGCCAGGAGTTTGAGGCCAGCCTGAGCAACATAGTGACATCTCATCTCTACAAAAACATTTAAAAAAAATTGAATAAGAATACAAACAACCCGATTAAAAACTAGGCCAAAGACCTGAAGAGACACAACATGAAGAAGGCATGGCAAAAATACAAAAAGATGCTCCAAGTTGCATGCCATTAGGAAAATGCAGATTAAAACAACAATGAGATACCACTGCACACCTATTAGAACAGCCCAAATCCAGAACATTAACAATATCAACTTCTAGTGAGGCTGTGGAGCAGGAATTCTCATTCATTGCTGGTGGGAATGCAATGTTACAATCTGTTGAATACATTGTGGCAGTTTCTTACAAAACTAAACATCCCCTTATAATACAATCTAGCAAGCATGCACTTTGGTATTTACCCCAAAAAGATGAAAATATGTTCCACACAAAACCTGCACAAGGATATTTATAGCAGCTTTATTCATAACAGCCAAAACTTCAAAGCAACTAAATGTCCTTCAATAGGTGTATGAGTAAATAAATGGTGTTACATGTAGACAATGAAATGTTGTTGGGCACTAAAGATAAATTACCAAGCTCTAAAAAGACATGGATAGACCATAAACACATATTACTAAATAAAAGAAACAAAACTGAAAAGTGTTCATACGGTATGATTCCAGCTATATGACATTCTGGAAAAGGCAAGACTATGGCAACAGTAAAAAAGATGGGTGGTTGTCAGGGCTAAGCTTGGAGGGAGGGACCTATAGGCAGAGCACAGAGAAGTGTTAAGATAATAAAATATTTTGTATGTTACTTTAATGGAGGATATATGTCATACTTTTGTGAAAACCCACAGAGTGTACCAAAAGTGAACCCAAATGTAAACTTTGGGTGATGATGTATCAATATCGGCTCACTAATTGTAACAAATATGCTCCTCTGGTATGAGATGTTGATAATGTGAAATTTGGGGTTGGGGGAAGGGGTATATGCTAACTCGCTGTGTTTTTCACTCAGTTTTTCTGTGAACCTAAAACTTCTCTAAAATTAGTTTATTAGAAATTCATCATAACATTTTAATTCAAATGATAATTTTATACCTGGAGCATAAGTAAACTCAGAATTAAAATATATAGAGCACTTTTGATGTGCAAAGAAATTGGCTAAATACTTTAATGATGCTTTTTATTTTATTTTGAGTGTTTACAGTATGACAGGCATGGGTCTTTTTGCAGCTGATACTTGTTATCCAGCAGAGCAGAGCTTAAGGCAAAATCCACACATTCCATTGTTTAAGTTAAGGAATTGGCTTTGTCGTGGAAACTTAGATGCTAAGATCAGCAGTGAGTGAAAATGTGTTATTATCCCCCTGTTGTCACTATGTGCTAGGTTCAGTGTATTTTGCTGGACATGCCACACCTATATACCTCAAAGAAAGAACTCTGTCCCATATTTCTTTATTTTAGGGCAAATAGGAAAGCAATGTCAGAGGGAGAATAAGTAATCTGTTTAGTACTAGGTAGCCTAAATCAGCATGTGCAAATTTTCATAAGGATTTTAGGAAAGTCTGATGCCCAGCACTTAGGGATCTTGGATACGTTGGACACACAATACAGGTAGAGTCCCTCCAGTAATGAGAAGGGAGAATATCCACCCTGGAGAGTTTTTTGCCTAGACAATAAAAAGTAATGTATTTTCCAGGGTCATTTTAGCACAGTACTGCTTGATGCACTGGAGTCCAATCCTTGACTCTTAGGGTTCATTATCTATATCTAAAATAGAAAGATTAGGAAGGCATTTGTATACCTCCTTTGTCCTTTGTTCTTTGGGATGGAAAAGGTCTATGTCTGATAAGAGTTTGCCAGTAGAGTAAGCCCCTGGGGATGAGTTAGAACCCTTCCCGGAGCAGAAAGATGTGCAGAAACTCAGGGGTTATCATTTTGTCTTCATACACTTCTTCTGGGTGAAGAAAAGGTTGATTGCAAAGGCACTGCTGTTTTTAGTAACCCACTGAGGTTAAAATAAGAAAAAATATATGTACTGCTTCATCCTCAGTTCTGTGCCTGAATTTCTTATTTTAAAATTATTGTATGGGTTTGCTTGTTCTCCAAGTTTTTACTTAGATTTAAATGGAAAAGTTTCCACAAGGCTATATAAACTCGTGATTATTTGAAATTGGTGAAAAGCTAGATACTAAGTGGATACTTAAAGGCATTTTATATCCATAAATTAAATTGAGAATCACCTACTTAAAAATTTAAGGCAAAGATTCTGAGACATTAGTGTCAATGATGACAGTACAGTTTGTTTACCTTTACAAATGTCCACATAAAAACATACTAAACAGCTAGATAGCAAAAACCAAGCAATCAAAACACTAAAGCCAACAAGAAAAACCTGATGGACTGCATTTACATATAAAGATTAGTGATCAGCTGGCACTATGAACTTCAAAATATCAGCAGCTATAGCTATAAGTATGGCATGTTATTGGAACAGGCAAAAGACTAAACAGAGAGATAATTGACAGACCTGAAGAAAGGAGATTCCAAAAATAGTCCAGAGATATTCATAGGAATACTTGGTGAGAGAATTTGAGAACACTGGCTCCACTTAGATGGCGAGTTGCTTGTTCCAGTAGCAAAGGAAAGCAACGGGTCTTTGTTAAGTATTAAAAGTCTGAAGCAGCTTAATTTCTATGGACTTTCAAAACAGATTCACTCAGGATCTCTTCCAAAGAAGGCCTCCTACACTAAAGAAAAATTAGTGGGAGAAAGTTGGGGTAAAGGAACAGAGTAAACAAGAAAAATCAGAAAGCGAGGTGCCATAATTTTTATGGCTATACAAAAATAATAGAAAGAAGATTCTGTGAATTAGTAAAAGCTATATGAACCAAGCCTACCTCTGAAATGAGCAACAAAGTATTAGCATCATATTCCATGCAATGTTTCCATAGGAAAAAGAGATTATAAATGACATCACACAGGTAACGAGATATATGTTCATAAGTAAATCAAAACCATAGTATGTCAAAAAAAATTCAAAATAAACTGAATGCTCTTAAGAAAACAATACAAGACATGAGTGAACAAATTACATCACAATTGGGAAAACACTTAAGAATGAGGTGATGTGTTTCAAGAGATCATTTGAAAAGAAAGAAAAAAATCATTTAGACATGAAGATTAAATGAGAGGAATCAAAATAGCAAATCAACAAATAATACCGTAAGAGAAAAAAATATGGAAGAAATAAACAAAAATCGATGATAATGAAAGAAATTGACACTACATATTGAACAAACACACCTTAAATTTCAGAATGTCTACCCAGAACAACCAACACCAAGATATATTTCAGTAACTTTACTAGGATTGAAAAAATGATTTGAGCATTGCTGAAAAGGGCATGTGATTTACAAAAGAAAAAAAACAACAACAGACCATCAAACCCTTTGGCACTTTATCCCCTAAAAATGTGAAATTATATATTCACAAACTCAAGCAAATGAAATCTGAAGCAATGATTGTATAGCTTTAAAAACCCTGATATTTGAGTAAAAAGGCATTTGCAAACTCCTCGTGATACACAAAGTCTCAGAAGATATTTTTTCCATGAGCCTTTCCTGTAGAGTCTACTATAGAGCAAAATTTGGATAACAAAAATGATTAGAGCAATATCTGCATAATCAGTGCTGGTGAGCATTTAATATGTAATTACTTGTAAAACTAGGATTAAATTGAAATTTTAAGGAAAACATTATAGCATATAATGGCTATACATTCTGATAATGGGGGGACATTGAGAATGATTTATACAAAACTGACTTTAAAACTAGTTATATTTTAGCTTATGTATGATCTTTTGTCTTGAAAAGGTTTTTTGTTATGGTAGTGTGACATGTCACTGCTTTTCAGGGTTCACTGTAGTAAATGATAAATCATTTTCTTCCTTCTAATAAGATTCATAATTTTAAGTAACTATTTAAAAGTTATTCTGATAAATAATTCTTAATAATGGAGGTAAAGACTAAATAAGTAACACTCCTTCTGTTATCCCCCAAAGGCACCAAACACACACTTTGGCCTTTAGATAATATGGATTGCAGCTCCCTTGTAGAAGGGATGATTTGGCAATTCATTAAAAAGTGTATATTTAGCATTTCTTAAGTGACAGGCACTATTCTAGATATTGAGAATTAAGCAGAGATGAAAAGCAGACCAAAATCTCAACATATATTCTCTCATATAAATTAGTAAAATATATTCTCATATAAATTTGTATACATGTATTCTCCTATGTAAAATACACACACATACACACATTCCTGGAAAGAAAATAAATACAAAGGAGGTAAGCCCCAGAAGGAGGGTGGAATTCAGAGATAAAGCAAGAGTAGTATCTTTAAGAAACGCTTCAGTGATGGCAAGATATATGAGCAAAGATATGAGGAAGGTAAAGTTACAAATCTTGGGGCTATCTGAAGATCTAAAAGAAGGGTGATACAAGCCAAGATCAAGTGCAAAGAGCATGAGATGAGATCAGTCCTAGTATATGTGACAGAAAGAAAGGAGTAGGATGAGAAAGTGAGAGAGAGAATGAGATGAGGTCACACATGTAACAAAGTTTGCATGTGAGTGATCTGAAAGAAAGTGGTCAAAGTGACTGTAAAGTATGCCTCCATAACACTAAGGAAAAAAAAATGAAGAGGAAGACATTGTTTGGTGAAGAAGAAGTTAGTATTTTCTTTCATCCATATAAAGTTTAAAGTACCTATTAGATATTTAGGTTGAAGATGTCAAAAAAGCAGTCTGCAGTTCTGAGAACAGGTCCAAGGTGTGTTTATGTATGTGTGTGTGTGTATGTGTGTGTGTATATATATATATATATATATTTGGGGTGTTATACTGGGTGTGGTGGCTCATACCTGTAATCACAGAACTTTTGAAGGCTGAAGCAGTAGGATCATTTGAGGCAATAAGTTTGAGACCATCCTAAGCAACAGAGCGAGACTGTCTCTACAAAAAAGGCGGGGAGGCTATGAACTCATAGATGTTTTTCATAGCCACAAAACTGAAGGAGATTGCATAGTGAGTAAGTGAGGATAGCAAAGAGTTCTATCAGAATTTAGGCATTCCAACATTTAGAATTAGAGTGGTGGAGCCATACCAACAGAGGAGACTAAGAAGAAAGATCCAGTTTAATAGAGAATAAACAAAATAAAGTGTTCAGAGGTAATTGTAAGAATATTAAACTATGTTAAATAGGTCAAAAAGATACATATCCACTGTGTTAAATTTAGCAATCTATAAGCCATAGACAATGAACAGAAAATAATAATTTCTTGGACTTTCATGATAAGGTTAAAAAATATGAGTTCATAGTCTAAGGAGCACCATCAGGCACCCACTTCCCAAAATTGTCATAATGGGAATATTTGTCTGCCTATGACAGACCTTTCTATATGTACCACAATGCACGCACTATAATTTGTTTTGTATTGCCCCAGATTGTTCTCTTTCATTTACATGGTGTAGCAGAAATGTTCATGACCTGTCTATTTTCATCAGGTGTGAACATTTTAGTGTAAACTAGAAAACTTCCAGGTACCAGTGCCTCCATCTTTGGACTTGAGGGTTTTCCTGAAATACGTAGATTTTTCTGCTGACACTTAAGACAGGCTAGAAATGCCTTGGAATTAACATCCCTAAAGAGCAGAGGGAAAATAATTCTCAGTAGTAAGTTTAACTCCATTTCCCAATCTCCCTGTTAGATTAATCTCTAGCTGCCCATTATTATAACTAATTATGCAACATTTTATTTTCTATATTCCCTTCACTCTATGATTACTCCAATTTCCTACCAGAGTCTTCTCCAAATGTCAGATAAATTACTACATTCAATCTTTGTATTTTATACTTCACAATAAATTATCTGTGCTCATAATTACAGAGTTTCTTTCTTGGATACCAAAACAACAAGAACAACAACAAAACAGAGTTGTCCATCTATTCTTATCGAAGGAGGAAGACTCATTACAAAGATCTCAACTTTTTCTCACCATCTTCTTTAAAGCAAACATGAGGAAAATTTGGGCATCTTCCCCTCTAACCAATTACTTGAGAGTTTATGAAGGAGGTGTATTCATTATTTTGCATTGCTGTTGCAACAAATTCCAACAAATGTAGTGGCTTAGAACATAACAAATGTTATCCTATCACAGAATTTAGGTCAGAGTCACGTAACTGGGTACTCTTCTTCAGATTCCACAAGACTCAAATCAAAGCATCTGCAGACCTGTGTTTCTTTCTGGAGACTTAAGGAATGAATCTGCTTCTAGCCCATTTGGTTGCCTGAATTCGTCTGTTAGCACTGTAGGAATGAGGTTCTTGTTTCTTTACTGGCAGTCAGCAGTGTGTTGTTGTCAGCAACTAGAGAGAATACTCATGGTTTAGTAAGAGGCTCCGTTCATCTTCCAACTCAGGAATGGAGACATAAGTTACTCTCACACTTTGAATCTCTCTTTCTCTTACCTCATATCCTCCTCTCAGTCAGAGAACGTTCCTTGCTTTATGAACTTAAGTGACTAGATTGGGCCCATCTGGATTGCCCAGGTTAATTTCCATATTTTAAGGTTTGAAATCTTATTTCATCTGCTAGTTCCTTTTACAGAAGTACCTACATTTGTGTTTAATTGAATAGAGAGAGGAGAGGAATCTTGGTGGGACATCATTAGAATTCTGCCTATCACAGAAGCCATATAGTACCTTAGTACCTATAATTCTTGAACATTTTGAACTACAAGGAAGTACAGCTATGAAACCAAACTTCTAGATATGAACACCAAATTATAGGTCCCTTACGTACGCTCAGAGGATGGTAGCCAGTTGTGGGCCTCTATCCTTATAAAACTTTCCATGGTGGGCGTCTCCTTATCTTTCTTACTTCTACATTGTGATTTTTCCAATCACCACAATGTTCTATTGTCCCTGCATTTTTTAGTCAAATTCTGATTATGTGAGGTAGATTAAACAAAAGAAAATGAGTAAAAAAGACAACAGAGTATGATCCTGAGAAATATAGTGAAAACCACTAAAACTGCCAGGTGCTAATATTCTCTACAAGTTCCAATTATAGCACGAGATTCATAAGAAATAGAACTATATGAAATTGACACAATCATCTCTGGAAGCCAAGAACCCTCTTTAGTTACTTGTCATTGGTGGATTCAAGGCTGATGCTCTCGGGCATCTAGGAGGTGACCAACTTCTGCTTTACTCTTAGGTTTATTCTAAAGAGAACTAGTTTATAATCCAATCTCTCTAAGATTTGTGTTTCCAATTTAATTAAAATATTTTAGTGGTATTTAATGTCACTGTATTACTACAGAACAGCTAAAATAATTTTTAAAATTTTTATTAATGGTAGTAAAATAAACATAATAAAAATTACCATTTTAACAATTCCTTAGTGTATAGTTCAGTGGCACTAAGTAAATGTAGATTGTTGTGCAACCACCACTACCATCATTTATCTCCAGAACTCCTATCATCTTCCTTACTGAAAAACTATACTTATTAAACAATAATTCTCCATTCTCTCCTCCCCACAGCCCTGTGTGGTGCAGCCACCATTCTACTTCCTGTCTCTATAACTACTAGAGGTACTACATATAATTGGTATGATATAGTATTTGTCTTTTGGTTACTGGCTATTTCACTAACCATAATGTCTTCAAGATCCATCTGTATTATAGCCTGTGTCAGAATTTCCTGCCTTTCGAATGATGAATAATATTCTATTGTACGTGTACATCACATTTCGCTTATCCGTTTATCTACTGATGGACACTTGGGTTGCTTCCACCTTTTGGTTTTTGTGAAGAAGGCTATTATGAACACGGGCATACAAATATCTGTTTGGGTCCCTACTTTCAATTTTTTTGAATATATAGCCAAAAATTGAATTGTTGGATCATATGGCAAATCTGTCTAACTTTTGAGTAACAGCCATTCCATTTTCCACAGTGGCATCCATTTTACATACACCAGCAATAAACAAGGGTTCTGATTTTTCCACACTCTCACCAACACTTTCTATTTTTAAAAATCTTATTTCTCTTTTGCGTGTGTGTATTATTAACCATCCTAATGGGTATAAAGTGGTATCTCATTGTTTCCCTTTGCATATTTTTAATGGTCAATGGTGTCAAGCAACTTTTCATGTGTTTATTGGTCATTTGGATATCTTCCTTGATGAAATTTCTATTTAAGTATTTTTTTTTTCATTTTTAATTGGGTCATTTGTTTTTTTCATTGTTGAATTGTAGGAGTTATTTATACATCCAGATATCAGTCTTTTATCAATCATATAATTTGCATGAATTTTCTTCAATTTCTTATGTTATCTTTTCCCTTTGTTGATAGTTTTTTGATGCACAAAACTTTTAAATTTTAGTATAGTCCAATTTGCCTATTTTTGTTGTTGTTGTTCCCTGTACTTTGTGTCAGATACAAGAAATCATTGCCAAATCCAATGTCAAGAAGTTCCCTTCTATATTTTCTTTTAATAGGTTAATAGTTTTAGTTCTTTTGTTTGGGTGTTTCATTCATGTTGAATTAATTTATGTGTATATTATAAAGTATATTTATGTGTATATTATAAAGTAAGAGTCTAATTTCATTTATTTATTTTGCATGTGAATCTTCAGTTTCCCCAAGATTGTAAAAGGCTAGCCTTCCAGTAATTGTCCTGGCACCCTTGTAGAAAATCATTTGGCCATATATGTAAGGGATTATTCCTGAGCTTTCTTTTCTATTTCATTGTTCTCTTGTGTCAGTTTTTAATGCCAATGCCACTTTGTTTTGATTACTATGGATTTATAGTAAGTTTTGAAATCAAGAAGAGTGAGCCCTCCAACCTTGTTCTTCTTTTCTAAGGTGTTTTAATTATTTGGGGTCCCTTGAGATTCCATATGATTTTAGGGTAAATATTTCTATTTCTAAAAAGTAATTGGGATTTTGATAGGAATTTAATTAATTTTGTAGATCTCTTTGGTTAGTATTGACATGTTAACAATATTGTTTTCTAATCTGTAAACACTGTGTCTTCCTTTATTTTGGATTTTTCATTTTTTTCAGCAACAGTTGATAGTTTTTAGTGCACAAGTCTTTCTCCTCTTTGGTCAAGTTTATTCCTAAATATTCTATTCTTTTTGATGCTATTGTAAATGGAATTTTTTTCCTTAATTTTCTTTTCAGATTGCTCATTGCAAGTATATAAAAACACAACTGATTAATGCATGTTGATTTTATTTCCTGCAATTGTGTTGAATTCATTAGTTCTAATCCATCTTAGGTGGAAATAGTTTTTTAATGTAAGGCATTTCGACCATAATGGTATACACTTATTCTCAATTAATTTTTCTCACCCATTTTCCCTAAGATATGATTTAAGTTCATGCAACTTATGTAATCCTTGTTGTTTTGGGAGGAACACTAGATTCTGGTTCTTGACGTTTTCTTATTTGAAACAAAGTAGGCATCCATTGGAGCCCTATTGGAATCTTCCCCACACAGAGCTGAAAAAGTGATATTTTTGTTTGCCTTGTTTTCTTTTCATCAGTTATTTGTTTTTGCCTGTTTATTTTTGCCACTCCTTAGGCTTATTTCAGGGAGCAGGATGCATCTACCTTTTTCTTGAGGACCTGTCAACTTCTTTACACCCTTTGTACCCAAGTCATTTGTGTTTCCTGTGAGCTTCAGTCATTAGGTGTTTCTTGATTCTCGACTTAATTATCACTTTTTCACCTGAGGCAATAAAAACGGACAACTATGCTTGGAAAATGCAGAGTGGGGGAGGGTGTTGGAGCAAAAGGGGAAAGGGAAAAATAGGTAGTATCTAATATTTCAAAAATGTCTCACTCACACTCATGTACTATGTGCCCAGATAGTAAAACAAAAGCTGAATTTTGACAAAGAGTGTTGAACAAATGAATATTCAAGTAAAATCTCTTTATTCTCTTACTTTCCCCTCTTTCTCCATGAAAATCAGCACCAGAGATATTTGGCACCTACAGCATGTGGTAGGGGAGCAGTCATAGACTCTGTCTTTGAACTGAGGTCGACCATGTCCAAATGTTTGTGCTCAGGAAAATCAGAGCCCTTACTCAGGTCATAGATTAACTCAAGACTGGCATCCAATAAAAATGTAATGCCAGCTACATATGTAAATAGAAGTTCACTAGCAGCCACATTAGCATATGTAAAAATAAACAGGTTTTAGATAGATAGACAGATAGATACGTAACCATACAGTTTGGTTCTGTGTCCCCAACCAAATTTCATGTGTGTGTATATATATATAGATATAGATTATAGATACAGACATAAATATAGATTATAGATATAGATATAAATATAGGTATATAGATTAGATATGGATATAGATATGGTTTGACTCTGTGTTCCCACACAAATCTAGTGTTGAATTGTAATTCCCACGTGTTGAAGGAGGAGCCTGGTGGAAGGTGGTTAAAACGTAGGGGCAGACTTTGCCCTTGGTGTCTTATGATGGAATTCTCATGAGATTTGGTTGTTTACAAGTGTGTACTACTTCACCATTTGTTCTCTCTCCTGCCACCATGCGAATAAGGCATTTGATTTTCCTTTGTCTTCCACCATGATTGTAAGTTTCCTGAGGTCTCTCAGTCATGCTTCCTGTTACATCTGCAGAACAATGAATCAGTTAAAACTTGTTTCTTCATACTTTACCCAGCCTCAGGTAGTTCTTCATAGCAGTGTGAGAAAACAAACTAATACAGAAAATTGATACCAGGAGTGGGGCAGTACTATAAAGATACCTGAAAATGTGGAAGTGACTTTGGAACTGGGTAAGAGACAGAGGTTAAAATAGTTGGAGGGCTCAGAAGACAGGAAGATGAAGGAAAGTTTGCAGTTTCCTAGAGACTTGTTAAATTATTTTGACCAAAAAGCTGATAGTGACATGGACAATGAGGTCTTAGCTGAGGTGGCCTCAGATTGAGATGAGGAACTGGAGTAAAGGTCACTCTTGCTATGCTTTAGCAAAGAGACTGGTGGCTTTTTGTCCCTGCCTTAGAGTTCTGTAGAACTCTGCATTTGAGATGATTTAGGGTATCTGGTGAAAGATACTGGTAATCAGCAAAGCACTCAAGATGTGACCTGGCTGTTTCTAAAAGTCTATGCTTATATGCATAAACAAATAGATTATCTGAAACTAGAACTTATATTTCAAAGAGAAGCATAGAAGAAAGTTTGGAAAATTTGCAGCCTGACCATGTGGTAGAAAAGAAAAACCCTTTTTCTGGGGAAACATTCAAGCTGGCTGAAGAAACTTGCATAAGTAAAGGGGAGCTGAATATTAATAGCCAAGACAATGGGGAAAATGTCTCCAGGACATGTCAGAGACCTTCATGGCAGCTTCTCCCATCACAGGTCTGGAGGCCTAGAAGAGAAAAACGTTTTCGTGGGACTGTGCTGCTCTGTGCAGCCACAGGACATGATGCCCTATATCCTAGCCACTCCAGTTCCAGCCATGGCTAAAAGGGGCCAAGGTACATCTCAGGCTATTGCTTCAGAGTGTGCAAGCCCCAAGCCTTGGTGGCTTGGTGGCATTGGGCCTGCAGGTGTGCAGAAGGCAAGAGTTGAGGTTTCAGAAACTCTGCCTAGATTTCAGAGGATGTGTAGAAATGCCTGGACGTCCAGGCAGAAGTCGGCTGCATGGGAGGAGGACTCATGAAGAACCTCTACTAAGGCAGTGCAGAGGGGAAAATGGGGTTGGATCCCCCACACACAATCCCCTGTGGGGCACTGCTTGTGGAGCTGTGATAACAGGGTCACCATCCTCCAGATCCCAGAATAATAGATTCACCAACAGCTTGCACTGTGCACTTGGAACAGCTGCAAGTACTCAACACCAGCCTGTGACAGCAGCTGCCGTGGCTGTTCCCTACAAAGCCACAGGGGCAGAGCTGCTCAAGGCCTTAGGAGCCCACCCCTTGCATCAGTGTAGCCTGAATGTGAGACACGGAGTTAAAGGAAATTATTTTGGAGCTTTAAGATTTAATGACTGTGCTGTAGCCCCATTTGTTGTGGCCAATATTTCCCATTTGGAATGGGAGCATTTACCCAATTCCTGTGTACCCATTGTATCTTGTAAGTAACTGTCATTTGCTTTGTCTAAGATGAGACTTTGTACTTGGACATTTTAGTTAATGCAGGAATGAGATCAGATTTTGGGGCTATTGGGAAGGCATAACTGTGTTTTGTAATGTGAGAAGGACATGAGATTTGGGTGGGGACGAGGGTGGAATAATATGGTTTTCTCTGTGTTCCTACCAAAATTCTATATCAAACTGTTATCCGCACATGGTGAAGGAGGGGCTTAGTGGGAGGTAACTAAGTCATGGATGTGGACTTCCTCCTTACTGTTTTCATGATAGAGTTCTCATGAGATCTGATTGTTTGAAAGTGTGTAGCATGTCCTCCTTCACTCTCTCTCCTGTCACGATGTGAAGAAGGTGCTTGCTTCTCCTTCACCCTTCTGCCATAACTGTAAGATTCCTGAGGACTTCCCAACCATGCTTCCTGTTAAACCTGCAGTACTGTGAGTTATTAAACTTATTTCATTCATAAATGACTAGTTTCAAGTAGTTATTTATAGTAGTGTGAGAAAGGACTAATACACACACACACACACACACACACACACACACATATATATATATTAAGATGAGGTCTCACTCTGTTGCTGGAGTGGAGTGCACTGCAGCCTCAACCTTCCAAGCTCAAGTGATCCTCCTCTCTCAGCCTCCTGAGTATCTAGGACTACAGGTGTGTGCTACCACACCAAGCTAATTTAAAAAAAAATTTTTTTTTGGTAGACATGGGTTATTGCTATGCTTTCCAGGCTTACCTCACACTCTGTAAAGCATATTTTAATACAATGTTTTATTTTATTCAGCATAAACAGACTCAATACTTTCTTTTTTTTTTTTTTTTTTTTTTTTTTGTGAGACGGAGTCTCGCTCTGTCGCCAAGGCTGGAGTGCAGTGGCCGGCTCTCGGCTCACTGCAAGCTCCGCCTCCCGGGTTCACGCCATTCTCCTGCCTCAGCCTCCCGAGTAGCTGGGACTACAGGCGCCCGCCACCTCGCCCGGCTAGTTTTTTGTATTTTTTAGTAGAGATGGGGTTTCACCGTGTTAGCCAGGATGGTCTCGATCTCCTGACCTCCTGATCCACCCGTCTCGGCCTCCCAAAGTGCTAGGATTACAGGCTTGAGCCACCGCGCCCGGCCGACTCAATAGTTTCTTGTCTTTTTCTTTTTCGGTTTTTCTCATGCAGAATTCCAGTTGCCACCTTCAACACATCCTTCAGTACCATCCATTTACTATAATTCCTCTTTTGGAAATCAACCTTTAGCTGTTAGTTACCATATCACAGTGAAAATATTCAATTATCATCTTAACTTTTCCCAGTATAAAACTCTTTTACTTTATGAAACACAGTCTTCTTTTTTTTTAATATATTTTTTGGGAATCATGGCTCATTCATACTTATTACTTAAGTCTATTTTACTTTGTTTTGGTCCACTTTCTATTAAATATTTTTGTGCAAGTCGGTGTTAATCAATTAATCACACGTGAAATCTTTTTTTTTTTTTTTTTTTTGTGATGGAGTATTGTTCTATTGCCCAGGTTGGATGGCATGATCTTGGCTCACTGCAACCTCCGTCTCTTGGGTTCAAGTGACTCTCATGCCTCAGCCTCCAAAGTAGCTGGGATTACAGGCATGTACCACCATGCCCAGCTAATTTTTGTATTTTTAGTGGAGACGTGGTTTCACCATGTTGCCCAGGCTGGTCTGGAACCTCTGATCTCATGTGATTCGCCCACATCAGCCTCCCAAAATGCTGGGATTACAGGCATGAGCCACCATGCCTGGCCTGAAATATTTTAAAAATATAACTTCTTCAACATGACTTCTGGAGACTTTGATTTAATAATACTAATGTTCAAATTAGTTATCTTTATATTTTAAAATATTCAAGACTGATGTTGCCCAGGGAGGATTGAGAAACTCTAATCAAATAAAACCAATTGCACATGTACTTCTACCCTCAACATGCTCTTTTATGCCTAAAGCTTTGTTCATCATGTTTCTTTTACCTGTAATTTCTCGAATATGACACCTTGTTGTATATTTACGTAGACTTTGGTGTAGTGCCAGGATGTTTATGTAGGTCTAGAAAGTGTCAACTCCATGATTTGATACCAGCCATTTGGTTTGTAAATCCTCACAGTTTTTTAACCAGAAGCCAAAGGGCGAATGTCTTATGCTAGAACATGTATGATTTCTAATTATTCAGATTAGGAGCCTATATTTATTATGTTTTCTTAAAAAAATGTTAGTGGGAATAAATGTTATATTTTTGTTAAATAAAAATTGCTAATGCTTTTATTTTGGCATGCACTTGGTGGATGTTGATTTTGGATGTCATTATATACCTATGCCATTTGTATCTAATTTGTACTTGCTTAGAATTACATAAATATATTTGCATTGGTATTTCCAGTTAAAATGAATTATTTCCTTTTGATATCACTGGTTAATTTTTTAATCAAAGCATGGGGCATGTACTACAACTCTAATATAAATCTTTAGTACATGTAGCTATTATCACATTATAACTCAAGATGTGTGCCTTGAGAATTTTTTTATGATTCATTTATAATTAATGCTTAAAACATTTCTCATATAAAGACGATTTAACTTTTTAAGATATTGAAATCAGTCAATATAATTTTACCTCATAATACTCAACTAGTTCTATGAAAATGCAAATTAAAGAGCAAAGTATTAGGCAAATCGAATTTGCATGCATATGGTGTATATACATAAAATGATTCAGAATATTGGATATCATTACCCAATCATTACACTCATAGACCATAATAAGGAACAAGAGGAATTTTCCACATAAAAGACATTAACAGAATGGAAATTTTTACAGGCATACGATTTATATCCTAAGCCCTAACATGACCCTGAATGCTAAAATTGATATAGCTAAGAAAACAAAGCCGAAGGAAACATTTCTTTCAGCATCTGAAGAATATCTCAATAGGGAATACATTTAATGAGGTTGGATATTATCTAGATTTCTTCAAACAGACTACATTTTTACCCTGCTTAAACATTGGGATATTTTACTAAGTAATTCAGAAGTTAACACATTTTAGAAATTAGAGAGCTGAGGTTTGAATTGGGGATTTACTATTTCTGAATTTTATTACCTTGCATGCATTTCTTAAGCTTAGTCTCTGCTTTTCTTACCCAATATAAACCATAAATCACCTATCTCATGGGAATGTTTTCATTATTAAATATTCTAATCATGAATATATTAATATAATGTCTGCATATATATTATGTGTGTGTATATATATATATATATTTAATGAGCATTCAGTTTGCATTACCCCTTAGTTTTTCAATAGAAACAAACAGAAACTCAGTCCTATCCCTTTCAGATGCTTTCTAAAACAACGAATTACCACCATAAAGATAAATGGCAAAATGGTTTACTTTGCATGTGATAATTCATTGAGTTCTTGGAATTAAATGTAAGTGAGATTTTCTGTCTGCCATTATAATCTTTCAATTTAATATGTACATGCATAAGTATTTGTTTATGTGGTTGAATCATGTATATGGTTTTTAACTTTTAATGTGTCCATGGGAATGGAAGCTGAGGTAGGAGACTGAGAAATCATAGTAGTAAGAATTTGATGCTAGATACGAATATGAAAGTGATACTTTATAGAGAGAGATGGTTTGAGCAAACATGGGGATTTAGGTTTCAGTCATATTGTTACTGTTTCTATAGTAACAAAATTTTGATGAAATTGTGTGATACTATGATACTAGCTAAATGCAAACTATATTTCTCCGAAAGCACTTTATCTTTAATTATCTAAGTAGGGATATTCAGGAGGTAGGAAAATATAAGGCTGAAGTAGAAATGAGAGGCCATGGCCAGATATTCAAATAATTTGAAGTCTTACCCTTCAAATATATGGGATAATATTTTAAAAGCACAAACCCTGGGAGTAAGGACTGATAGAATATGTCAAGCCCCGAGCACCAAGACTTCCCACATTGTGAATATGGTCACACTAAGATGAACTAACAAAAGAGACTGAGAATAAACAACATTAGGAGAAAAAGCAGAAGAATGTGATATCTGGAAAGTCAATTAAAGAAAGAAGAATAGGAAGAAGTGGTCAAATATGCTATGTGCTGCTGAGAGCATTAGGACAAATACCTAATGCATTCAGGGCTTAAAACCTAGATGACGGGTTGATAGGTGCAGCAAACCACCATGGCACATGTATACCTATGTAATAAACCTACATGTTCAGCATATGCATCCCAGAACTTAAAGTAAAATAATAATAATAAAAGAAATAGAAAAAGCCTAGTTAATGTGGATTAAAGAGAAAACAGGAGAAGAGTTAAATTCAGTAATATAGAAACCCTTGTCGAGGTATGTAAGATAAAAGAAATAAATTTGAGTGCAGCTGGAGGATGCACGCTGGATGTGGCAGCTAAAATCGCTGTCTGATTTTGTTGCTGTTGCTTTGTATTTTGTCAGGGTTTTTTGCAGTTGATAGAAATGATGCAGCAGAAAAAGAAAAATGGATGAATCGGGGGTAACAAAAGAAGATTGCTTGAGCTACATCTTTCAACAGATAATAAGATGTAAGATCTATTGCACAACTGAAAGTGTTGGCCTTAAAGATGGGCATGGACAGTTAATCTATATACTATAGCAGTATTACAAGAAATAATAGAGAATATGTTTCTAGAATCTGTCAAATGCCTAGATACAGTGGAGGTAGATAATTAACATTCTTTTCTTTTTAATTAGTTTCTGTAATTTTTATTTTATTTTATTTTTTGTAGAGATGGGCTCTCACTACGTTGCCTAGGTTGGTCTTGAACTCCTGGCATCAAGAGATCCTCCCGCCCCAGCATCCCAAAAACTTGGATCACAGGCATGAGCCACCATGCCCAACCTAATATTCTTTTTAAGATGATCTCAATCTTCTAATTAGATTAAGAATCAAAGTCATCATCTGAGAATCAGAATGAGCTAGAAGGTTTTGTCTGAGGACAGAAGAAAATATTTTATATAATAGTCTGGAACAGGAGTCAGCCAACTATAGGCCCTAGCCATATCCAGGCTGTTGCCTATTTTTGTAAATGAAGTTTTACTGGCACACAGCCATTTCCCTTCTTTCTATATTTTCTATGACTGAGTATAGCAGTCATGACACAGAATATATGGCATAAGAAAATAATTCTTTATCTGGTCTTTTATAGAAAAAGTTTGCTGACCCCTGATCTAAAAACTTAAATAGAGAATGAAACAAAGTAAACAACAACAAGGTATTTCTTGAATTCAAAGTAAGAACGGTGCACACGTTTGCAAATTTTTCTCTAAAATCATCTCTCTTTACAAGCAAATGTACCGAATAAAGGCAAAATTGAATTCAGCCAGAATTACAGTTATGCCAAATAAGTACAATAAAGAAAGAGAAAGGCAAGGAGGAACCAAATCATTCACCATGTTAATACTCCATATGTGTTACATGAGAGTATACATTTGGTAATAATTCATCAATATGTACATATACTGTTCATATGTTCCAGTTGTAGTTCAGAAAGAAGTTAAAAATGACTAAACATGGAGTTTAAACTGGCAAAAGAGGGCAAGGAAGAAATCACAGCGATAAGAGACTGTATGATCAATAGGTCTAGGGCACAGTAGGGTTGAAATTGATTGTGTAATAAAATAAATGTGTTGGGAAGACAGGAGGTGGAAGATAGTGTGTGTTTAGTTTTCTAAGGCTGCCAAAATAAAATACTGCAGACTGGATGGCTAAAATACTAGAAATTTATTTCCTTACAGTTCTCCAGGGTAGCAATCCAAGATCAAGCTGTCATCAGTGTTGGTTTCATTGAGACCTCTCTCCTTCACCTGTGGATGGCTGAACTTCTCCCTCTGTTGTCACAGATCTTTCCATTGTGCACACGTCTGTGTTTAAATCTCGTCTTTTTAAAAGTACACCAGTTATACTGAATTAAGACCCCCCCCAGAAGACTTCATTTTACCTTAGTTACCTTTGTAGAGGTCCTGTCTCCAAATATAGTCACATACATATGAGTTTGGAGGTTGGAGAGGATACAATGTGGCATGCTTACAATTAATATTGGAGGAAAATTACTAAATAATAGCCAGGTGTAAGGTATAACTATGAAAGAAAATAGCTGAAGTAGTGTGCAGAGCAAGATCGTTGAAAAAGAAGGATTCAAGCAATGATTATCTTTGTGCATAATGAAATCACTGATAATTAATACAAGGGCTATATTGGAAGAAGTGACAGTAAAAAGGAAGCCAGCACACAATTGGGAATGATCCGCAGGTGTAGAAGAAAGTACCAAATGTAGTATTGTGAACCAATGAGGTGTAGTGATGTGGACCATGCAATTTAATGTGGTTTGTGATAGAAAGGAAATAAAGAATAGCCTGAAAGCCACAATGGAAAGCAAAGAAGACACTTAAACCCCAACTCCAGGATCATTAATATATGAACTGTGGTTGGAAAATGAGCCACCAATTGAGAAGACTGCGGTGGGAAGATTCAGGGAAGAGTCATTAGCCAAACATTATGCGGAGAGTCAGAGAAGTGGTTGAAGATTTAATGCTGTTAAGAGATTGTGGAAGTACTATAGTAATATTGTAATATTATATGCATGTACATACGCACATATCATCAATTTGTATGTATCAGTCAGAAAGGATACCTTCCCCAAATAGCTTGTATATGTCTCTCTGGTAATTAAATAATATATAGTTATAGAGCTTCAAGAGGAATATCAACCATTGTGTAGTTTTACAACTCCAGAAAATATTGAGGTAAGTTGACATATATTGACATTTTTCTATGAAAGTCTATTATGGCTTTTTATGTCTTCCCACTCTTCCCTTTATGCTCCTATTACTTCCCACCCATGCCAACCCCCTCCTAATATGCTATCAACTGCAGATTACTTCTTAACTTTTGAAATTTCAGGGGAAAAAAAAGACAGTTAAAAATGAAGAACAAAAATGACTATATCTTAAAATGTAAACAAATTCCAAAGAAATTCAGAACTGACCTGGGCCTTCTCATAAGAAGTAAAGTTCAAAATTGTGGCAGCATATCTCATTTTGTCAAGTACTTTAACTTTTTCTTCTCTTGATTGCATCGTTTTTATAACTTGGTTGGTTGAGTTTGCTATTTAACCCGTGGGTCCTACTGAACCAAAATCAATAAATTCATAAATTAATAAAATTGTTCTGAAAAGAGCATGAGTAAAGTAAAATAGCTCATTTAAAATCAAAGCCAACTATTCCTTATAAAATTTGTATTAAGCACAGTAAAAAAAGAGAAAAACAAATGAATCAAAGGAGAAAATTCAAAATTATTAAAAATTGTAATTCATATTTCAGTTAAAAATTTCCTCAGGCAACAATATGGATAATATATCCATATAGCATCTCTTCATAGTGGCTTTTAAGGCTGTAAATTATACCTTACATAAATTATATTATTTGAGAAGACCAATAATATTTTCCTTTTCTTTCTAATATCCTCTATTATAGAAAATGTTTATAAGAAAATATATGTTTTAAAATTAAAATGGATAATGCATTTTAAGAGTACAATCCGTAACTTTTTAGAATTTATTTTAAAACACAAATATTTGACATGTAATAAGGAGAAATTGGGTAAAGGCTACTAGATAAAAATTCTCAACAAAATTTTAACTTCATGAATAAATAAAATAACTTTGTTAACAAATAGCATTATACCTTTCAACTTAGTAACTAGCCCTCTAAAATTATTTTGCCCTTCGTTTATGCTCTTCCCATGAATCACATGAAACTCAAATTTGCTCAATCACATGGAACTCAATTTTTGTTCAATTTTCTTCTGTTTTCATATCTCAACAGAGAAGCAGGCAGCCTTGCGAAAGTGTAGATGTTCTCAGAATAATCATGTTCCAGAGATGTAGAGAATGGAGAATCTCAGTGGATTTGAAACATATTCTAAAATTGGATCAGAAATTTTTTTCACACATTTTAGTCCCCTGAAGTAGAAGCTTAAAGGATTGAGAATAAATCCACTTGTCTGCTATCCTATTAAAATGGCAGCATTCCTGTTGTGCTAAAATAGATAGTATGCTTTGCTAAGCTGAAAAACTAATTCTGTTTGTTTTGTTTTAAGGAAAGCGCTTGGAGTTAGGACATAGTGCTCTACTTTTGATACACACGAAAATAGCACATTGCAATTAGAAGATAAAAATACAAACAATAATTAATGGGTTTTGGCGTAAACCATATCATATATTTCATTTATATTTTTCTGTTTCTTGCACAAGATGTATCTGATTCATGTCTACTCTTATGTTTAGTTTCTCAATTTTATTTCTTTCTCCTCTTGAATTTTGTTCTAGTTTTGGATGAATTTTAGCACAAATTATAACATCTTTACTTTTAGTTTTGCCAAAATATGTTAAAATTTAAAACTATGTATATCTGCATGCATAACTATCAAACGTTTTTCTGTCCTTAAGTCATCAGAAAATTATTAACCATATATATAACTAATATATATGTTATAAAGATCTGCTTGCCCCTTTTATTTCCTTAAGAGCTTTGATATGTGAATATTCTTAAATAATATCTAAATAGAGGATGTTTACCAAAATCTATTTATCAATAAACTTCCAGCTATTTAGAGAGATTTTTCTCTGCCACGTGCTCCCCTCCCAAGTGCTAACAGGCCACTGAACATGCACAGCCCACCCCAAGAGAAGAATCAGAGAAAAGGAACACAAGACCCTGGAAGTATGCCAACAGACAAAACTCCATGTCAAAAGGTCAAATCGTGCAGTTGTCTTTCAAGTCACCCGCTTCATCCTCTTCCAAGTGTTCCAAAATAGATGGGTAGAATATAGGCTGTGTTAACAGAAGCACAGCATGCTTAATTCCTTTGCCTTGACTCTTTCTGGCCATGATTTCTCCTCAGTTTACATAATAATTTGTATAATTTATGCTGCTATAACCATTTGTCAGTCTTTTACAAGTGCATATATTTTGTCTTTTCCATTAATGCATGTAATTGAAGACCGTCTATGCATTACTTTTTGTACCACAGAGGCATTCAATAAATAAAGCTGACTCGACATTTACTAACTTGCCTCTTAAAATAACTTCTAAATTATTTTCATTGTTAAAATTTGTAATAATACCTCTTAGGTAATTACAAATTCTGAAGTTATCTGATAAGTAAAACTATGACCATGGAGGGGAGTATGCTAAGGAAAAGTATTTCCTCTGGATTACTCTCGACTGTTCCTAATACTGCTAATGAAGATATTTTATACCAATTAAAAATAATTTTAAGTAAAACTGTGGTACTTTGAAGAAAAAAGGTCATGCTTTTCTGAGACAAATCTGACTGTAGGAGTGCCTCTGGATACTGTATGTTATAGTAGGTAGCTAGCTAGGCATGAGCAGGGCAGGAGAGAGTTCCTCTCACCCTGCCAGCAGTGTCAGGCGACCATCAGGTGACGGTACGGTAGTAGTTAACTGTCTCTCTAAAATAATAATGCAACACAGCCAGCTAGGCAAAGGTAGTCTCACAATAAATAGAAGAAAATGAGACTGGTAATTAGCAATTTCTCAATAAGATCTCAGGAGTGAGTGAATGGGCTCACACATGCCACTAAAAGGCAAAATGGCTGAATTTATCTGGTGTATGACCTCCTAGGGACATCAGCTGGTAAGGAAGAATGCCTCAAGTGAGCATTCGTACAACTCCAGTAAACACGCTGCACGTGCTCCCCTCCCAAGTGCTAACAGGCCACTGAACATGCACAGCCCACCCCAAGAGAAGAATCAGGGAAAAGGAACACAAGACCCTGGAAGTATGCCAACAGACAAAACTCCATGTCAAAAGGTCAAATCGTGCAGTTGTCTTTCAAGTCACCCGCTTCATCCTCTTCCAAGTGTACTTTATTTTCTTTTCATTCCTCTCTAAAACTTTGTAACAAATTTTCACTCCTGCTCCTAAACTTACCTTGGTCTCTTCTTCTTCCATATACTCCTCAGTCATATCCCTCAGTCAAATTCTTTCTTCTAAAGACGGAAGAATTGAGGTTGCTGCAAACCCTTGTGGATTTGCTGCCAGTAACATGTAAACACTAGTAATACCAAGTATTAGACATACGATTGAACTACATGATTTTATAACTTTTAGGTTTTCCTAATAATAACATTTTTATGGTTCCAAATGTGTTTGAAATCATTTTAAGTGGATATTTCTTGTGTTTTAAGTGAAAACTTCCCCTTTATACTCTGAAGGTTTTCTGAGAACTCAACTGACAAAAACCTGATTAATAGGAGAAAAGACACAAATTTATTGATGTGCAGACAGAAAATCACAGAGTGATTATTCAGTTACCCAGTGAGGTACAGAAGGTTATGTGCTTTTTTCCATAGGGGAGAGGGAAGATGAGAAATGCAGACATTTCTTTTGAGAGACAGTAAATCATTGGGAAGAATACATGGATCTAGAAGGCAGGAGGCAGACATTATGGGAAGGTGATGGGTGGAGCTGCTCATCAATAAAAGATTGTTTTATTATGCAGATAAAATCCCCCAGGTAATCGTGTGGAGCTGCCCTTGGAAGAACAGGTAAAAAGTCTGTCTGGACATGGTGAGAGACCCCTAGTCTCTTCTCTTTTCTGGGGGTTGATCTTTCCTCATTATTTGGTGAGATTCTTATGGAAGGAGACTTAAGACAATTGCATTTAAGCTTTCTTAGTCAGATAAGGAAACTCCAGAGAGAATCCCTACAGATGCTTTTGAAAAGAGGATCAGAAAAACAGGGAGAAGAGGGAAAAGTGAGAGAGAAACCATGGTTCTGAGACTTATTTCTGAGGCCTATTTTCAAAGCACTTAGCATGCCAAAGCGCCATATTCTGGGGAAAGTTTTCTGTAGCCCTGTAATTCCTATCTATAGAATGTGATACCTATGTGATTTATCGTAACTGCTTGTTCTCGAGTGTTTCTGAAACCTAAATAATACTCACAAGCCAAATGTCAATCTTACAATATGTTTGTGATACATAGTATAAAAATAATACACACAATATATTGTCTATAAAGTCATTTAAATTGATAAACTATAGTACAAATATTGAAAAGTCTTCTCTGAACTAGTGACCTCTCTTGGGTCATGTAAAAAATATTTTATTAGCAATTTTTTTTATATTTAGATATTTTTGTGAACCCTGCAACCTGAGTGAATTACATAAATAGCAGTAATTTCTTGGGTATGGAAACTTCTGAACATAGGTAAACATAGGTAAACGTAGTCATGCCAGAAATTAACTATATGTCGTGTTCCCTTATTCTGTGTCATTTAAATACCTCATTCAATAGTCAGAAAGGATACAATTACTCTATATCGTTAAACTTAAGTGACAGAAAGTTATAGCACTTGAGAGATAATGTCCCCTCACTTCCGATCCCACCAACTGAAAATGTGTCTCCAAGAGGAAACAGACATAAATTATAGTTGGTACATGGCAGAGGCAGCTGACAACTATAACTGAAGCATACCCCGAGAATGACCCTATGGTCTAAGAAGAATGTATGTTTGGAGTCCTGAACTAAGGAATCCAGGAACTAAGGAATCCAACCCAGTTTCACTCCTTACCTATGAAGGACATCTGAATCCTCAGCCCATCCCTTGGAATGCAGGCCATACAGGGGATCCAGGCCCTTTGTTTTGTGTTAAATGGAGATTGCTATGTGAATGTTGCTAGGTGGAGGGTGCTAAGTGAAATTGCTACATAAACTGCATGCTTTTTACAAATGGTGGTGACTCTCTGGTCCAGTCTGCTCCTCCTGGATTGTTCCTGTATGTAAGTTCCCTCAATAAATCCTATGTCTCTTTTGCTATCTCCAGGTTCCTTTTTCAGCCTCCAGGGCACAGTGTCATCCTAAGTCGAGTCAATAGAGGTCTGGCACAACAATTAGTTAGAGTGGGATTAAATGTAGAGCAGAAGTTTTGTTTCAGTGTGAGACACGGCTCAAAAACACTGAGCTTTAGAGAGGGGAAGGGGAGGTCTGATTTGGAATGGAGTGTGGAGAAACTGACTAGGTTGTTTTAATGGTGCCAGAGGTGGGCAGGCAGTGAAGATTTACAATAGATATTCTTCAGATGATGTGAAGAAAATCAAAACATTTTACCCCAAAACATATTTCTGTGACATATTTTTGAAATGGTTGCCACAGGGTCAGCAGACTGAATTGATCTTGCAAACATGTCTTTTGTAGGGGAAATTGGCATCTGTAAATATGCCCCACTAACCAGGCCTTCCCTTTCAAGGCTTATCCTGGATCTAGGACAGATTAACTGAGAGTCTGATACCTTTAAAAGTCTGGAAAGAAACATTTACCATCTATTCTCTCTGAGGTCTACTACCTGTGAGGCTTCATTTACATAACAAGGCCTTCTTTACTAGCCATGACTGTTCCTCTCTCCCTCTCATAAATTGTTTTATCAGGATCCAAGCCCCCATTCTTTCTGTAACCTCAAGATGGTATATAAGCTTTTGAATCTCATTGAGAGGTTTGGTCTTTATTCTGAAGGCCCCAGTGTATAGACATTAAATAGAGGTGTATGCTTTTACTCCTGTTAATCAACCTGCCTCATGCCAATGATTTTTCAGTGAACCTTTCAGGAGCCAAAGGCCTTGGCCCCCACACTGACACAGAAGAGGTACAGAAAGCCTGCTATGGCCCAGATGTTTCATAAATTACCTGAAAATATTTTAAAAAGTGAAGCAGAGTGTTGTTGTCCGAAAAGGAATAAGTTGAGAACAAATTAATATAAGTAGAGAGTTTATTCGGGCCAAGCTTGAGGATGGCAACTCAGGAGCATAGATTTAAGTTGCCCTAAATATCCATTTTGATTAACAGCAGTTACAAGTGGATTTTGAAAGGAGAAGAAGAGGCAGTTGCTGAGTTATTTAAATATAATTTACATTAAAATAGCATAAGCTGTTGATTGGCTGTACATTGTTTTTTGTATCACACATTCCAGGAACATGAAGATAATAGGTTAGGCATCTGGTTAGAAACAAAATGCCTTTAAACAATTACCCCCAGGCATGAGTTGCTGGGGGGGAGAAAATGACTGAAGTCCCATACCACAGTTCTCCCTGGGCCTGATAAATTTTGCTTACCTCATATAATTCAGACTGTTTCCAGCTATTTTTCTTTTCTCAGTATATAGGCTATTTCTGGGGAAACAGCTTGTTCAGAATTGTGGAAAGTTTAAGGAATGCAACTCAGACTGCTTGGGGAAGTGCCTTTTAAATGCTAGCATGAGATTAGAGACCCAAGAAGGCAACTGGAGTTCAGGGCAGAGCAATCAAACTGAAGAACAGGAATACTAATTAAAACAAAATAAAATAGAGAAGCAAAGTCAGGTAGCATCAGTTATTTCTCCAGTTCCTGGAAGTATTGTTTAAAGACATGTCTTTGGCTACCATTCCTTTATAATGAGGGTTTCTAAGGTAGAATGAATAGAAAGCAAAATCCAGAACTTCCTTTTGCTCCCAATTAAGTAAACGCAGTGCAGTAATACATGTCTGGAGCAAACACAGAAATAACACCCATCATCAAAGACTTGAGGGATGAAGCAGTGGTGATCTTATCACATTCCCATTTTACTAATTTTTTTTTTAAGTCATATCAACCTAAAAAAAATTAAAATAATCAGAATCCAGTTTTGAAGAATTTATTCAAACAAAAAGCTGAGAATAGCTATCCAGGAAATCTGGACTCCTGAGAAATGGTGTTAGTGCTCCAAAGTTAAAAGTTAAAGTCCTGCTTATATAGGTAGAAAACGAAGAAATTTAGTAGAATTATAGCATTTTCTAGACAAGACTGTTGTATAAGTAACAATTTAATTAGTTAATTTGTATTCTTTTTCACACAGCTTGTTTTCATTTCCATTCCAACTAAAAAGTATATTTAACATCCCATCCCAGACAATTAAAGTCATGAAGTCTTTGTGTGAGATAGGAAGGAGGGAAGTTAATCTATAAAGAATGTCAACAGTTAAAAGGAAAGAGACTTCCTCTGTCACATTTTAGTCATGTATAACATTCTACAAAACAATGTAGGTAAGGAAAAAGGCTAATCTGTAATCAGAGAAACAAAGGTTACAGCTGCCTATGTTATAGCTTCCTGTTTATGTGACTCAGCTCCCACAATAACACTTCCTTAATGCTCCAAATATTTTAAAGTTCCATTAGATTTTGAATTACTTATTTTCATTTTCAAAAGACAAATATGTCCTAGAAAATGATAAGGCATTTTTCATTAATCCAACACTACATTAAGCATCAATGTGCAAATAACAGTTTTCTGGGATATAAGCAGTAAAAAAGCAAAGACATATTAAAAGCTGATATTATAAAAATAAGTAATTTGTAGAGAAGGTAATAAGTGCTATGAAATAAATGAGAATTAGATGGGCTAGGGATTGGAGGCTGGGGATTGGAGGGGCAGAGGAAAGGATTGGTTTACAATTTTTTAAATAGTTGATAGATCACAAAATGGTGTTGTAAAGGTTTCTTTTATAATATAAAATTGATATAAAATCCTATTAGAATATTTAGAATACACAGAAAAAAGGACTAAAAATAATATTACCTTTTGTTCAGATACCCAAAGACAAAAATCTCATGTTCTTCTTTTATTTTCTCTCCCTCGTTTTTTTGGTTTTATTTTGGAAGAGACAATGTATATTATAATTTCCACACATTATCTAAAAATATATTTTACCCTACTTTCAACATTACAGATTGATTTTTATTTTTTCTCTTATCAAACAAAAATAAAACAAAGCAAATTATAATAATATAATAACCAAAACATTTTATTTAAAATCTACTCTATTTTCTCCAACAGTATACACTTACAGTTTTAGTCCTCAGAGGTAATCATTATCAGCTTCTTATATTTCTGTCTCAATGTGTTTTCTGCTGCTGTAACACAATACTGAAATTGGGTAGTTTATAATGAGGATACATTTATATTCCCACAGTTCTGGAGGTTGTGAAGTCCAAGAGTAAGGTGTGGGCATCTGCTGAGCCTTCTTGGCATATCATCATATGAAGAAACACAAAAATAAAAAAGGCAAAAAAGGGCAAAACTTGCTAGTTTGTAATGGTTCTAATCCTACGCATAGGGTCAGGGTTTTCATGGCTTTATCACTTCCCAAAGTCCCACCTCCTAACACTGCCACAGCATCAATCAAATTTTAACATGAGTTTTGGAGGGGGTAATTATTCAAACTATAGTAAAATCCTTCCAGAATATTTTGTTCATGCTCAACGATATATTAGTATATTGTATATTTTAAAAAATTTTATATTTATAAAATGTATAAAATAATGTATATTCATAGAAAAATAAGTAATTTATATATTTCTATTTCCTCCTTCACTCACTCCCTAGTAACCAGTATTCCACTCTCTGATTTTATGAATTTGACTATTTTTAGATTCTTTACAAAAGTGAGATTACGCAATATTTGTCCTATGTTCTATAGATGCATTCAATATTTCCCTCTTTTTTTTAAGTCTGAACATTATTTTATTTTGTGTATATATAACACATTTTCTTTATCCACTTATCCACTAATAAACATTTAAGTTGTTTCTGTATCTTGGCTATTGTAAATAATGCTACAGTGAATATAGGATTGAAGATATCTTTTTGAGATATCTTCAACTCCTTTGGATAGGTACTCAGAATTGGGATTGCTGGTTTTTTAATTTTTAATTTTTAATTTTTTGAGAAACCTGCATACTGCTTTTCACAGTGACTACTAATATACCAATTTACATTTCCAGCAACAGTGTACAAGGTTTCTCTCTCTTCTTCACATCCTCAACAACAGCTTTTATCTTATTTTTTGATAATAGCTGTTCTAACAGGTGTGAGGTGATATTTTATTGTGGTTTTGATTTGCATCTCCCTGACGATTAGGGATTTCTATCATTATCTCACAGAACGTGCAGGTTTGTTACATAGGTATACAACGTGCCATGGTGGTTTGTTGCACCCACTGTTCTGTCATCTACATTAGGCATTTCTCCTAATGCTATCCCTCCCCTAGCCCCCCACCTCCCAACAGACCCTGGTGTGTGATGTTCCCCTCCCTGTATCCATGTGTTCTCATTGTTCAGCTCCCACTTATGAGTGAGAATATGAAGTATTTGGTTTTCTGTTCCTATATTAGCTTGCTGAGAATGATGATTTCCAGCTCCATCCCTGTCCCTGCAAAGGACGTGAACTCATTTTTTATGGCTGCATAGTATTCCATGGTGTATATCTGCCACATTTTCTTTATCCAATCTATCATTGAAATGCATTTGGATTGGCTCCAAGTCTTTGCTATTGAGAGCAGTGCCACAATAAACATATATGTGCATGTGTCTTTACAGTAGAATGATTTATAATCCTCTGGGTATATACCCAGTAATGAGATTGCTGGGTCAAATAGTATTTCTAGTTCTAGATCCTTGAGGAATCACCACAATGTCTTCCTCAATGGTTGAACTAATTTACACTCCCAAAAACAGTGTAAAAGCATCCCTATTTCTCCACATCCTCTCCAGCGTCTGTTGTTTCCTGACTTTTTAATGATCACCATTCTAACTGGCATGAAATGGTATCTCACTGTAGCTTAGATTTGCATTTCTCCAATGATCAGTGATGATGAACTTCTTTTCATGTTTGTATAAATGTCTTCTTTTGAGAATTGTCTGATCATATCCTTCGCCCACTTTTTGATGTGGTTGTTTGTTTTAATCTTGTAAATTTGTTTTTGTAAATTTGTTTATGTTCTTTGTATATTCTGGATATTAGCCCTTTGCCAGATGGATAGATGGCAAAAACTTTTTCCGTTCTGTAGGTTGCCTAATCCTTCTGATGATAGTTTCTTTTGCTGTGCTGAAGCTCTTTAGTTTAATTAGATCCCGTTTGTCAATTTTGACTTTTGTTGCCATTGCTTTTGGTCTTTTAGCCAAGAAGTCTTTGCCGAGGCCTAAGTCCTGAATAGTATTGCCTAGGTTTTCTTCTAGGGTGTTTATGGTATTAGGTCTTACATTTAAGTCTTTAATCCGTCTTGAGTTAATTTTTGTGTAAGGTGTAAGGAAGGGATCCAGTTTCAGCTTTCTGCATATGGTTAACTAGTTTTCCCAATTATTAAATAGGGAATCCTTTCCCTATTGCTTGTTTTTGTCAGGTTTGTCAAAGATCAGATGGTTGTAGATGTGTTGCATTGTTTCTGAGGCCTCTGTTCTGTTCCATTGGTCTATATGTCTGTTTTGGCACCACTACCATGCTGTTTTGGTTACTTTAGCCTTTTAGTATAGTTTGAAGTCAGGTAGCATGCTGCTTCCAGTTTCGTTCTTTTTGCTTTGGATTGTCTTGGAGATGCAGGGCTTTTTTTTTTTTTTTTTTTGGTTCCATATGAAAATTAAAGTAGTTTTTTCCAATCATTTGAAGAAAGTCAGTGGTAGCTCGATGGGGATAGCATGGAATCTATAAATAATTTTGAGCAGTATGGCCATTTTCATGGTATTGATTGTTCTTATCCATGAGCATGAAATGTTTTTCCATTTGTTTGTGTCCTCTCTTATTTCCTTGAACAGTGGTTTGTAGTTCTCCTTGAAGAGGTCCTTCACACCCCTTATAAATTGTATTCCTAGGTATTTTAATCTCTTTGTAGCAGTTGTGAATGGGAGTTCACTCATGATCTGGCTCTCTGTCTGTTATTGGTGTATAGGAATGCTTTTGATTTTTACACATTGATTTTGTATCCTGAGACTTTGCTGAAGTTGTTTATCAGCTTGAGATTTTGGGCTGAGACAATGGGGTTTTCTAAATGTATAATCGTGTCATCTGCAAACACAAACAATGTGACCTCCTCTTTTCCTAATTGAATACCCTTTACTTTTTTCTCTTGCCTGATTGCTCTGGCCAGAACTTCCAATACTATGTTCAATAAGAGTGGTGAGAGAGGACATCCTTATCATGTGCCGGTTTTCAAAGGGAATGCTTCCAGTTTTTGCCCATTCAGTATGATATTGGCTGTGGGTTTGTCATAAATATCTCTTATTATTTTGAGATACATTCCATCAATACCTAGTTTATTGAGAGTTTTTAGCATGAAGGGGTGTTGAATTTTGTTGAAGGCCTTTTCTGCATCTATTGAGATAATCATGTGGTTTTTGTCATTGGTTCTGTTTATATGATGGATTCCGTTTATTGATTTGCGTATGTTGAACCAGTCTTGCCTCCCCAGGATGAAGCTGACTTGATTGTGGTGGATAAGCTTTTCGATGTGCTGCTGGATTCAGTTTTCCAGTATTTCATTGAGGATTTTTGCATCAAGGTTTATCAGGGATAGTGGCCTGAAATTTTCTTTTTTTGTTGTTTCTGCCAGGTTTTGGCATTAGGATGGTGCTGGCCTCATAAAATGAGTTAGGGAGGAATCTCTCTTTTTCTATTGTTTGGAATAGTTTCAGAAGGAATGGTACCAGCTCCTCTTTGTACCTCTGCTAGAATTCGACTGTGATTCCCTCTCTCCTGGACTTTCTTTGGTTGATAGGCTATTAGTTGCTGCCTCAATCTCAGAACTTGTTATTGGTCTATTCAGGGATTCAGCTTCTTCCTGGTTTAGTCTTGGGAGGGTGTGTGTGTCCATGAACTTATCCATTTCTTCTAGATTTTCTAGTTTATTTGTGTAGAGGTGTTTATAGTATTCTCTGATGGTAGTTTGTATTTCTGTGGGATTGGTGATGATATCCTCTTCATCATTTTTTATTGCATCTATTTGATTCTTTTCTCTTTTCTTCATTATTAGTCTTGCTAGTGGTCAATTTTGTTGATCTTTTAAAAAAAACAGCTCCTGGATTTGTTGGGTTTTTTTTGTTTGTTTTTTTTTGTTTGTTTTTTTTAAGGGTGTGTTGTGTCTCTATCTCCTTCAGTTCTGCTCTGATCTTAGTTATTTCTTGCCTTCTGCTAGCTTTTGAATTTGTTTGCCCTTGCTTCTCTATATCTTTTAAATGTGATGTTAGGGTGTTGATTTGAGATCTTTCCTGCTTTCTCTTGTGGGCATTTAGTGCTATAAATTTCCCTTCACACACTGCTTTAAAAGTGTCCTGGAGATTCTGGTACATTGTGTCTTTGTTCTCATTGATTTCAAAGAACATCTTTATTTCTGCCTTCATTTCATTATTTACTCAGCAGTCATTCAGGAGCAGGTGTTTTCATTTCCATGTAGTCGTGCGGTATTGAGTGTGTTTCTTAATCCTGAGTTCTAATTTGATTGCACTGTGATCTGAGAGACTGTTATGATTTCTGTTCTTTTGCATTTGCTGAAGAGTGCTTCACTTCCAATTATGTGCTCAATTTTAGAATAAATGCAATGTGGTGCTGAGAAGAATGTATATTCTGTTGATTTGGAGTGGAGAGTTCTGTAGATGTCTGTAGAGTTCTGTAAAGGTCTGCTTGGTCCAGAGCTGAGTTCAAGTCCTGGAGATATCCTTGTTAATTTTCTGTCTCATTGATATATCTAATATTGACAATTAAAGTCTCCCACTATTATTGTGTGGGAGTCTACATCTCCTTGTTGGTCTCCAAGAACTTGCTTTATGAATCTGGGTGTTCCTGTATTCGGGGAATATATATTTAGGAGAGTTAGCTCTTCTAGTTTTACTGATCCCTTTACCATTATGTAATGCCCTTCTCTCTCTCTTTTGATCTTTGTTAGTTTAAAGTCTGTTTTCTTAGAGACAAGGAATGTAACTCCTGCTTTTTTTTTTTTTTTTCTTTCCCATTTGCTTGGTAAATATTTCTCCATCCCTTTATTTTGAGCCTATGTGTGTCTTTGCACATGAGATGCATCTGAAGACAGCACACCAATTGGTCTTTACTCTTTATCCAATTTGCCACTCTGTGTCTTTTAATTGGGGCATTTAGCCCATTTATATTTAAGGTTAATATTGTTATGTGTGAATTTGATCCTGCCATTATGATGCTAGCTGGTAATTTTGCCCATTAGTTGATGCAGTTTCTTCATAGCATCGATGGTCTTTACAATTTGGTATGTTTTTGTAGTGGTTGGTACTGGTTGATCCTTTCTATGTTTAGTGTTTCCTTCAGGAGCTCTTGTAAGGCAGGCCTGGTGGTGACAAAATCTCTCAGCATTTGCTTGTCTGTAAAGCATTTGCTTGTCTCCATCACCTATGAAGTTTAGTTAGGCTGGATATGAAATTGTAGGTTGAAAATTCTTTTCTTTAAGAATGTTAAGAATGTTGAATATTGGCCCCCACTCTCCTCTGGCTTGTAGGCTTTCTACTGAGAGAACTTGCTGTTAGTCTGATGGGCATCCCTTTGTGGGTAACCGGACCTTTCTCTCTGGCTGGCCTTAGTACTTTTTCCTTCATTTCAACATTGGTGAATCTGACAATTGTGTGTCTTGGGGTTGCTCTTCTCGAGGAGTATCTTTGTGGTGTTCTCTGTATTTCCTGAATTTGAATGTTGGCGTGTCTTGCTAGGTTGGGGAAGTTCTCCTGGATGATATCCTGCAGAGTGTTTTCCAACTTGGTTCCATTCTCCCTGTCATTTTCAGGTACACCAATCAAACGTAGATTTGGTCTTTACACGTAGTCCCATAGTTCTTGGAGGCTTTGTTTGTTTCTTTTCACTCTTTTTTCTATAATCTTGTCTTCTCGCTTTATTTCACTGAGTTGCTCTTCAACCTCTGATATCCTTTCTTCAACTTAATCAATTAGGCTATTGATACTTGTGTATATTTCACAAAGTTCTCGTGCTGTTTTTCATCTCCATCAGGTCATTTGTGTTCCTCTCTTAACCGGATATTCTAGTTAGCAATTCGTCTAACCTTTTTTTCAAAGTTCCTACCTTCTTTGCATTGGGTTAGAACATGCTCCTTTAGCTCAGAGGAGTCTTTTATTACCCACCTTCTGAAGCCTACTTCTGTCAATTTGTCAACCTCATTTTCTGTCCAGTTTTGTTCCCTTGTTGGCAAGGGGTTGTGATCATTTGGAGGAGAAGAGGCATTCTGGTTTTTGGAATTTTCAGTCTTTCCGGGCTGTTTTTTTCTCATCTTCGTGGCTTTATCTACCCTTGGTGTTTGATGTTGGTGACCTTCGGATGGGATTTCTGTGTGGGTGTCCTTTTCATTGATGTTGATGCCATTCCTTTCTGTTTGTTAGTTTTCCTTCTAGCAGTCAGGTCCCTCAGCTGCAGGTCTGCTGGAGTTTGCTGGAGGTCCACTCCAAACCCTGTTTGCCTGGGTATCACTGGTGGAGGGTACAGAACAGCAAAGATTGCTGCCTGTTCCTTCATCTGGAATCTTCATCCCAGAGGGGCACCTGCCAGATACCAACTAGAGCTCTCCTGAATGAGGTTTCTCCTGTAGGAGTATGGCCCCTACTTTGAGGTGTCTCTCAGTCAGGATACATGGGAGTTAGTGACCCACTTGAAGAGGCAGTCTCTCCCTTATCAGAGTTTGAACACTGTGCTGGGAGATCCACTGCTCTCTTCCGCCTGCCGTGGCCTCCCAAAGTGCTGAGATTACAGGCATAAGCAAACATGTCCGGCCTTTTTATTTACAAATTTTAAAAACAATTAGCTATTTTTTCTTGAATCCTCCAACATTGACCAATTGGTTGATGTTGATTTTAGAATTATTATGACTAAAACTGTTAAACATTTTTAATGTATTTGATCCATGACACTTACTCCTTTTTGATGCTCCGATAGTACTATGATCAGTGGGAGCCTCTTCAAGTTGATTTCTTGAACTTTTGACGTTACTCTAGAAGTTCTTTTTGGCTTCCCTGCTATCTGATATAACAACATTTTTTTCATGTTTCTCTGGTACATATCATGATGCAAATCTAAAATCAACCATTTCTCTAAGGAACCCTGATTTCATATAATGTTGTTTCTGGAGGCCACAACCTGAGAACTAGGGTGATTATTGTTCCTTTTTAATGTTTTCCAAAGCCTTCTCAACGCACAAAGCTAACACTTCTAACATTTAAAATAAATATTGTTGAAATATATATGCAAAATGTACAAATCATAAGAGTTATAGCTTAGTGAATTTAAACAAATTGATTATGACTATGTGACTAGCACATATATCAAGAAGCCAAACGCCATTAGCAACACAGAAGTCCTAGTTGGGTAATTGCCAGTCAGAAACTTCTCCACAAAGAGAAGCAATACCTGACTCATAACATCATAGATTTGCATTTTGTGTATAAAATTAGAATTTTGTTCATCACTGAATTTTAGTAGCAACTGGATTTAAGTAGCTAGTGGTTTACACAGCTACTGTTCTGATTTCCAAATATAAAATTTATTCTTTATTCACACTGAAAAACACCTCCGCCCAATGGAAGACAATGCAAATTCCTATCGTGACCCTGTATCCAGGTGAAGTCCAGGATCTCTGCGGAATACTGAAAGAGAAGGCAATCTTCAGATATAGATGTTTCTCTTCATATGTAGCAACTTGGAAACTATGATTGCAGGGATATTTAGGAGGGAGTGGGATATGTGAGTCTGAAGATAAAATGATGGTGCAGAGCCAGGATATGGCACTATAAATCCAAGCCTAAAGAGCAATTATAATGTCTATGTCATTTTTTATTTTGTTTCTCTTTATTATTATTATTATTATTTGAGATGGAGTCTTTGTCTCTTGCCCAGGCTGGAGTGCAGTGGCACAATCTTGGCTCACTGCAACCTCAGCCTCCTGGGTTCAAGTGATTCTCCTGCCTCAGCCTCCCAAGTAGCTGGGATTACAGGCACCTGCCACCACACCTGGCTAATGTTTGTATTTTTAGTAGAGGCCAGGTTTCATCATTATGGCCAGGCTGGTCTCAAACTCCTGACCTCAGGTGATCCACCCACCTGAGACTCCCAAACTGCTGGGATTACAAGTGTGAGCCACTACACCTGGCTGATGATTTCCTCAAGTTATGTTTTAAGATCTATTAATTTTTTATTGAAAAACATTTATTTTAAAATTTTTGTAATATAGTTGTTTCATAGATTCATAAAAATGATAAATAATTTTAGTTTATAAACATTAAATAGCTATCTGTCTATATATAATATATAATATATAAATAATACTATATATAATATTTATAAATATATGATAATATTTATAATACATATTATTTATATATTATATATTACATATAAATATATGTGTGTAATTATATAGCTATATATGTAAAAATATAATATATAATCATATAGGTATTATATATATGTAATTTAATTATTTATGATGCACCCTCTAGTAACCAAAGTTCTGTTTGGATGGTAAATAATACATCCGAGGTCTTTACCGTTAACAACTGGGAAGATGAATATATCTTCTACTTGTAATGTGAAGACGGTGGTGGGCAAACTGCAGAGGAAAGACCAGGTTATTGATGATGGACTTGCTAATTTTGAAATGCATATTAAAATTCATGGAGTGATATTCAACTGGCAGTTGCATTTATGAATGTGGAATTTAAGAAAGAGGGAAATCTGATGAGAAATATAAATCTAGGAGTCATCAGCAAATAGATAGTAATCAATATCATGAGATTAGATGCAGTCACCGAAGAATGAAATGTACGTAAAGAAAAAATGGTGATCAAGGACTGAGTCATGGTGCATTACAACATTAAGATAGGGGAGAGAAAAATTACAAAGGAGGGTCGGAAGGAACAATTAATGAGGTAGAACTGCACTTATCACATTTATTGAAAGCCAGGTGAAGAAAATTTTTCAACAGACAGGAAGTAGTAGATTCTGTAAAATGATTTTGATATACTAAATGAAAAGTATTTGGAACCAACCATTTGATGTAGCACACAGAGTTCTAAATAGTATTTATACTTAAATAGTAGGGTAAATGATTGTTATAAATTTGGAGAAAATGAGGGGAAAGGCCAAAGGGAGATGTGAAGGGGAACAAAAAATGGGGACATCTACCAGGGTATGTAAGAAAAGATAAATCATTTTTTAACATGAAAAAACAATTTTACTTTTTTATGAGAGAGAGAGTTGTATATAGAGCAAATAAAAAATAAAATAAAGAAATTATGAGTTACAGGGATAATGTTTTATGAGTAGACAAAAGCAAGTAGGAGTTAATTTAAAAGTACAAAGATTGAGATGTGAACAGACATCTCACCAAAGAAGATATATACATGGCAATTAAGCATATAAAAAGATGTTCAACATATATCATTCCAGAATTGAAAATTAAAACAAGATACCATGACACAACTATTAGAAATGCTAAAATCCAAAACGTTAACAACATCAAATGCAGGTTAGGATATAAAGCATCAGGAACATTAATTCTTTGCTGGCGGGAACAGCCGCTTTGAATGACAGCCTGGTGGTTTCTACAAAGCTTAGCATAGGTTTGATATAAGATCTAGGAATCTTGCTCCTAGATATTTACCCAAGTGAAGTGAAAACTTATGTGAACACAAAAACTTACACATGAATGTTTATAGCAGTTTGACTCATAATTGCCAATAGTTGGAAGCAACTAAGACATTATGTATGATACCGTCATGCACATACAGAATATTATGCATTTGTTTACATCAGAACTGTACAACTCAAAAAGTGAACTGTAATTTAAACTATAGGCTTTAAAAACAATGTGTCAATATTGTTTCATCAAGTGTAATAAATAAATGTACCACACTAATTCGAGATGTTAGCAAGAATTGTGAGGAGGTGAATAGTGGGTATATGAGAACTCTGTAATGTCTGACCATTTTTTTTCTGTAAATCAAAATCTGTTCTAAAAAATTAGAGCCTATTAAAAACAAAGCTATAATGAACATATAATTTTATTTTTAAAGCGGAAGAATTATATTGTCACATGAGCAGAAATCATTTATAATAGATGGGAGATCAGCACATTTGAGTATAGATTCTGATAGATGAGGAGATAAAGGGATGGATAATGGTGGAAATTGTTTTGATTGCTTCAAAATTTTCAGTAAAGAAAGAAAAAACATCTGAATCTCAGAATAAGGATATTTAAGTGTCAGAACTTTGAGATAAGAAAAGAATATGTAAAATAATCTCTTAACCAAGTGGAAAAGTCAATGCATTGGGGAATTATGGTATAATTGCAATGCAATTAAGGGCTCGGTTGTTTTCTGTGGTTTTTGTTTCAAACCAAGACCAGTCAATATGGTTTTGTATGATATTTTTTCCTCCAGATATACCCAGATGTGTGGTACATGTGTAGAATAGACAGGCATTGAATTTTACAGAGTTGTGGTTCTGCAAAGCCAATATGATACAATATGAGGAGGAAAGAGAGGAGAAAGTGCATGAACGAAAGAAATTTTAAGAAATTGACATCCATCAATTATTTTTGATAAGACTGCCATAACAAAACGACAGAGACTGAGTGGTTTAAACCACAGAATATTTTCTTTTCTCATATTTCTGGAGGCTGTAAATCCAAGACCAAGGTGTCACGTATTTGGCATCTCCTGAGGCCTCTCTTCGTGACTTGCAGGTAGCCACCCTCTGTTGTGTTCTAACATAGCTTTTCCTTGTGCACATGCATCCCTGGTGTCTCTTGTGTGTCCAAATTTCCTTTTACGTGGACACAAGTCAAACAGAATTAATTTAATCAGACTGCCTTTTTAAAAGCCTTATCTCCAAATGCAGTCACATTCTGAAGTTCTGGGGGTGAGGGCTTCAGCATATGAATTGGAAGGGAGGCACAATTTAGCCCATAACACTCGCCATTTTGAGCCCCCAAAAATCTCACATACAAAATGCATTCACTCCTATCCCAGTAGTTCAAAAATCTTAAGCAATTCCAGCACTCATTTTAAGTTCCAAAAATCTAATTTAAATCAAGGGTGGATAAGACTCAAGTTATGATTCATCCTGAGGCAAAATTCTTCTCCAGGTATGGATCTGTGAAACTGAACAAGTTTTCTGATTTCAAACTACAATGGTGGGACAGACATAGAAGTGACATTCTCATTTCAAAAGCGAAAGATTGGAAAGAAGAAATAAGTCCTATGTCCTAAGCAAGTTCAAATCCTAGCAGGGCAAATTCCATTGGATTTTAAGCTTTGAGAATAATCCTCTTCAGCCCAACACTCTGTCCTTTAAGCCTGCCAGGGTGGCAACCCCATGCCTGCAACCCAGGATAAGAGTAGCCTGAGTCACTGAAACTAAGAAGGGGTCAGCCTCACCCCCTTGAGCCACTGCTCTCCAAGTCAAGGGTAGAATTACCTCTGGGGTTAATCCTTCTCATTTCTTAAAGGATAAGGCATGTTCACAGCCAGATAGCTCTATTTTCTCATCCTGTAGGATCCCAGAAGTCTGATACTCTTGCTACATTTTGTCCCTTTTGGTCTCTTTTTGTCCTGGCAAGTATTTATGCTTGTATAACCCAACTCTTTTCCTGGATTCTGCTGAAGTGGCTGAACAGATCCATGAGTCACATCTGTAATCTACTGAGTGATTGATTGTACACTTATACCCTTGGTGTTCTCTCCAGAACAAACTTTATCGTTTTTTGAAATATGGGTAGGCTGTGAATTTTTCAAATGTTCGAGTTCCTATTGCTTAACAATTTCTTGATTACTTCTTTGAAAGTCCTTTCTCCAAATACAATCAAATTCTGAAGTACTGGGGATTTGGACTTCAGCATATAAATTTAGGAGTTGACAAAGTTCAGCTGATAAGACCATACAATTTTAATTTGTTAAAAATGGGGGAAAGGGCATCAAATAGAAAAAGATCCATGGATTGGAGTCATCTAATGTCAAAGGATTTTTTTGAGTTATAGAAGAAGTGCACTGTTCTTTGGTGCTCAGAATTTGGAAGACTTGGAAATTAGACTATGAAGTGTTTCCAGTTTTCAGTTCTTGATAACATCACGGTATAAGGTATTTCTATGAGCAACTGAGACAGAGAGAAAAATGAGTTCAGTAGGGGAAAGAAGTGCAAAGGCATGAGAATTCAGCGCCTTTGGAAAGACTATATATTTTGAAATAACAAAAAAATTTAAGAGGAATCATATAGAATATAGTATGTGAGCAGGTGATAAAATCATTGTGAAATAAGAACTAACGTACTAAGGATATATAAAAATAAAATTGCCATCATATGTGTGTATATATATATGACCAATAATAAAAGGTGTTTAATGATCTAACTTGATGTCATGAGATTCAAAACTGGGAGCTTTAGGGATAAAAGGAGAATTGTATGACAGTATCAGCAAGAATTAAGGAGGACACATACCATACCTATAGACGGGGGAGGTCTGAGATTTGTGGGTCCCTGCAGAGAAATCAGAGTCCTGAGGGAAAAATTAAATTTTCTTTAGAACAAGAAGGTATAGAAAATATTTAGGGAAGAGTTTGATGATGATGATGTATGAATAATTTGCAGAGTTTTAGGGGTTGGGGAAGAAAAATAATGGTATTAAATAGGATTCTACTTGACATGTTTCAGAAGTTGAAGAGTGGCTGAAGGATTTTAGGAATTGAGGAAGGGTTATTAAATAAGAATGTAAGTAGCCATATAAACATTAGTTTGCAGAAGATGACGGATGACTTGGGATTCTGGGCCTTCCAGTGATAACTAACATAAGTGGGTTCATGGGCCTAATTAGCCTCATTAGATTCAAGGCTGATTGTTGTGCTGGGAGTTGTTGTAGTAGGTAGAAGGAATGATTTCTAACACCCCCCCCCCTAACTATTTATTGATAGAGGCAGAAGTGACTTGAAACAAAAGTTTTAATCCTCCTGCTCAGATCTGATAATGGAGGTAAAAGTTCTAGGCGAAGCTTATCTTAGTCCTGGTATAGGCTTTGTATTGTTTAATTGGTAATTTCAATTTCAGCTGCTGTTCTAGATCAGTTTAACTAAATTATCTGATTTTATGGTTCAATTTTAGTCTGCATATAAGCTAATTATTTTACCCTGATAAAAGACATCATGACTAATAGATGCATTGAGAGGTATAACACGAGATTCAAATCTGGAGAAATTTAAAGATATACTGACAGGCTCTGCATAGCACATCTTAGGTGCTTTAAACATCTTGATAAAAATCATATGGAGGACACATCAATATACTTTATATCCACTACCTCTCTGAGATAGGCGTGCCTTTTTTGTAGATTTTCCTTGGATGTTTGAATGCAAAATATGAGATGTTTGGGACTTTTCTGGTACTTTTTTGGGATATTCCTGGGACTTTTCAAACTAACCTTAAACTCTGCCAGTTTCAAGCTGGGCCCTTGGCAAGCCAAAGGTCAACAGTTGTTCAGACTGCATTACAAGCATCCATGTCTTTTGATTCTTTTAGTTCAATATGTTCAATTTTTGCTGTAAGTATGCATTTCAGGTCAGGATGCATTAAAATCTTGCGACACACTTTGATGGGAGAAACACAAAAGGAAGTCCTAGGTTTTGGGACACATGATCAAGTTCTCTTTCACTAAATAATGATTTTCTTTTTGGTAAAAATGCGTAGTTCGCTTTGGGTTGCTGTACAAATTGAACGTCTAATCATAAAACAGCAAATGATCATGAACTCTAAGGTAGCTATCGTATAATGGGTGTAATATAGGATATTTACTACTTGCTTACTCATATTTGAAAAATGCTCTATTCTCAAATGAAAGTTATATTAACATGACTATCTGGCAGCACCTCTCTCTATCAGACTGGGAATTATCAGATGCTAAAATGTACCTTTGAAATTATTATGTGTTGATTTATTTTCTATCTTTCACACTAGAAAGGAAACTTTATAGAGATCAACAACTTTGTCTTGTTCTTTGCCATATCACCAACAACTCAAAACGTATTTAGACTATGGTAATACATTTAAAAATATATAGATTGTGAAGAACTCAACGAGAGAGACTTGCCTAACACCAATGTTCTGGTTCTAGACAGCCTGTATCCTAAAAATCTCTTCAGCTTCTTTTGCAAATCTCTCCTACGAATCCCTTATTGCTGTTTAATTACACATGTGTTTGGCAATAGTTTTAACAGTCATTCTTCTTATAATCCACTAATGATATTAATGAGAGGGTAATCTGGAAGAGAATAATAAAAGAAAGGGTAAATATCTCTTTTGTAGAGGAAATATTTCTAACATTCTCTAATAATCAAATAAGGAGAACTAGATTCATTATAAGAGTCTATGTAAATATCTTTACATTCCTGTCATCATTATACAACACTAATGGTTTCATCTAAAATTTTGAATATAACATTTTATAGTACCATTAATATCCAGTTTTTAAAATTTAACCCTTTATGAAATTACTTCAGGTTGCAATTACATGGCTTGTGTTGAATAATTAATTAATCAGTTGCTTTTAAATCCGCATCATATTATTTGACTTTACAACCTCTCACAATGATGAGTCTATTACCTACCATGAAAAAAATCTTTTCTCTTGGTCTAATTTTGCGTTTACTGAAGTTTACCCTAACCATTCATTATTGTACTGTAGCGTACTGTAAGAACAAACAGAAGATCAATTTTCTTTTTCTTTTGAGACAGAGTTTCACTCTTGTCACCCAGGCTGGAGTGCAGTGGCACAATGTTGGCTCACTGCAACCTCCGCCTCCTGGGTTCGAGTGATTCTCCTGCCTCAGCCTCCCATATAGCTGGGATTACAGGTACCCACCACCATGCCCAGCTAATTTTTGTATTTTTACTAGAGGCCAGATTTTATCATGTTGGCCAGGCTGGTCTCAAACTCCTGACTTCATGTGATCTACCTGCCTTGGCCTCCCCGAGTGCTGGGATTACAGTCATAAACCATTGTGCCAACCCAATTTTCATATCTTCTGCTTTTTTTAAGACCTTTCCATTTTTTAAATCACATAATCAAAAAGACCTATACACCATTTTTAATACAGAAAAAATATACTGTGATACTCCATGATATAATATTTAAACAGCTCCCAAAGTTCCCTTTCACCATATTCTGAAGTACAGATCTTATTGCTCTTTCTGAGGTCTGGTGAATTTTTCAACCATTGAGTGTCTTCCTTGGGCATCCATGTCCATCTAACAATACACGAAGTCAAGTAGAGTTTGTAAGGGGGCTTGTGACATGGCTTATATTTTGCTGGGGTTTCTCTCGCCACACTCAGAATAAATTAGGATAATAAAATTAATAATGATATCAAATAGCTTTAATTGTGAGCCTCCACATGTACCAGATATGGTGCTTTACCATTTATATTTATAACTTTATTATGATACCTATTATAGAATAGGTACTAATACTGCCTCATAGCTTAGGTGAGTGCAGGAGCCTATAATCACATAGTTGACAAGTCAAAGAACTAGTATTACAACTCAGGGGTGACCTTGTGCCCAGTATTACACCAATCTTTTATAACCAGGAGAAAAGCTAGATGTCCAAGGATGTATTACTCATGTAATTAAATCTCATTTTTATTTATGACCCTTGAAAATATCAATAAAATAATAAATGTTACCTATTTAATAAAAGGAAATCTGTGTCTAGATAATACAAGTGTTAAGCACATGATAGTAGTGAAGCTATTGTTGATTTTTGTTTAATAAATGGCTCACTATGTCATTTATGCGTATCACAGACTGCAAATTTGCATCCATGATTGAGTCTTGGTAAATTACTGTAAATCTATCTTCACAAATGTAAAGTACAGATTTGATCATTACTGTCATGTTTAATCACAGACTACAGTGCATTTTTAAGAGTGCATGAAAAATGTAGTGCATAACTTAGGGTCTTTTGTACCAGTGTTGGGTATGTTTCAAATCTCCACTTACTGCTCTAGGGTAATGGTTAGTATTTCCCAGGACCTGGTTTCCTGACTTGATTTTCAACATTCCTACAGGTATGAGAATTCTTTGAACAATGAGACATAATACAATACTCAGAGCCTTCATTGATTACACTGAAAAAAGAACATTGCACAATTTTTTAAAAGCAAAAAACACTGGACTGATTAATTTTATATTTTTTATTTCTGTCATACTAGGTCATCTTCAAAAAATGTAGTTCTTTTTCCTACTTACCTGCTTCCTCATTTCTACTGAACAGGAAAACATTCCTAGAGAAGAATCGCATAAATATACAGATGATCAGATCTGTATTTGGGTGAGATTCTTTCTTTCTCTAGTCAACTTTTATCTCACATTTTTAAGCGCATCCCCACTTTCCCTGGGTACTATGAAACTACCACATTCAATCATTAAATAATGTTCTCTTATTTTTTTGTTTTTTTCAGTAGAATAGTTTCACTACTGCCTTGCCTTAACCAAATTTGGGCTCTTCTGTGTGGGCACTGCTTCCCTTGGGCTGTGTAGTGTATTGGCACCATATAATAAAAGCTTGGATGCAAATAGATAGTTTTCAGACTTACTCCCACTGTTGATTTCAAGCTATTCTGCTTCCATCCGTTGCTTTCTTATTTACCAATCACCACACTTCTTGATTACCATCTACCTACTGACCATTTCCTTGGGCTCTGAAGACTTTAATAAGTGGTTCCTCTTTTTACATGTGAATGCCAACTATTAGTCCAAGAAACATAATGCTAAAATGAACTTGCTTCCACCTATAACTGATAATTTCTTGATACTTCCAATGTTATCTTTATATTTTATTAGACTTAAATAAGCATGCCCCCCACACAGTCCTTATGATGAAGACAAATGCAGATGATGTTTACCCGATAAATTTGTTATAAAGAGAGCCATTAGAAAAACAAAAAACAAAAAACAAAACAAAACAATAACAACAACAACAAAATTGAGGAAAAACCCCTCAGATATCTGGCTTGAGCTGAGAGAATAAGAAAGAGGAGATAGATTTTTTTAAATCCTCTTATCAGCAGTTACCATAAATTATTTTTTAATTTTAGGGTTCAAAACAATTGTTATGTATCTGAATGATTAATGCTTTCTATTTTACCAACACAATTCCTTGGGTATGTATGTATCTTATCAACTGAAATTCTCTACTCCTGAAATCTTAGACTTTAATATTCTACCTGACACTTAACATCGTATCTTTTGATTATTTTATTCATTGACTTTCAGTTCACCGTATTTTCAAAGACATTTTGACTTTCATTTTCTTTAGCTTGTTTTAATCACTTGCTCTCTGAGTGCTCATGGGCTGTTTACTTAATCTGTGTGCTTCAGTTAACTCTGTAAAATGTTAGATAATGGTATCAACTTTATCTTTTTGCTATAAAGATTCAACAAGAACAATAAAAACATTTCCTAGCACACAGTAATTATCAAATGATTCTTACTTATTCACATTAATCATACTATTCATATCATCATTTTATTATTATGTTGCCTGTTCTCCAAATTAGTCCTTTCCTCACTTTTCCTTTCTTTATTCACCAAATTCTCCAATGATTTCATATTCTCTTTCTGCATGTTCAACTATCATGCTCATTTTGCCTTTTCCTGGACCCACATAGGAAATTGCTACTAATAAATCAATCCCATTAATATAATTACTTGTTCTGTTCCCATACCTACACTTGTAAGAGATGCCGAAGAATAAACTACACAACGAAAATGCTAGAGTCATTAGCAGCTACCCAGCTGCTTAAGCTGGCCCACAAGTACAGACCAGAGACAAAGCAAGAGAAGAAGCAGAGGCTGTTGGCCCGGGCCGAGAAGAAAGCTGCTGGCAAAGGGGATGTCCCCACTAAAAGACCACCTGTCCTTCGAGCAGGAGTTAACACCGTCACCACCTTGGTGGAGAACAAGAAGGCTCAGCTGGTGGTGATTGCACATGACGTGGATCCCATCGAGCTGGTTGTCTTCTTGCCTGCCCTGTGTGGTAAAATGGGGGTCCCTTACTGCATTATCAAGGGGAAGGCCAGACTGGGCCGTCTAGTCCACAGGAAGACCTGCACCACTGTCGCCTTCACACAGGTGAACTCGGAAGACAAAGGCGCTTTGGCTAAGCTGGTGGAAGCTATCAGGACCAATTACAACGACAGATACGATGAGATCCGCCGTCACTGGGGCGGCAATGTCGTGGGTCCCAAGTCTGTGGCTCGTATCGCCAAGCTCGAAAAGGCAAAGGCTAAAGAACTTGCCACTAAGCTGGGTTAAATGTACACTGTTGAGTTTTCTGTACATAAAAATAATTAAAATACAAATTTTCCTTCAAAAAAAAAAAAGAAAGAAAAGAAATTCATGATTTCCAATATCTGCTGTTAGTTCAACACCACTTGACAATTCGATTACAGGTCACGAATCACTCTTCATTAGGCCCTTTGGTGGTGACTACAGACTTTCACTATGCTCTCAAGTCTTTTGTATATCATTTTATCCACATTATCCACAGTATATAAAATGAAAACAGACACCAACTTGCTAAATTTCATATACCTCTCATTTACGAATTCATCTACCCTTGAACTCATGGATATTTTCTATGTTCCTTGAGATGGACAAAAGTTGCCTCTCTGAAGTCTAAGTCATTTCCCTGGTTTTATTTTATCTCAGACTCTTTTAATCTCTTCTTGGAAACTACTTTGTAACTCATGTTTGTTTCTTTGCATTGAAATACACAGGCTCCAATGTATTTCCATTAAGACAAAAAGAGAGAGGGGAAAAAAAAAAAAACCTTAAATATTTTTCCTTCAATTTCCTACTCTTTCCTGTTATAGTCAAACTATTAGCAAGAAAAGTCTGTGGTCACTGTCCTGATTTTCTCAGGATATGTCTACACCTCAGTCGTCAGCAGTTTGTTTTCCACTTATTCTATTTACCTTTCCACTAAATCTATTTTGGTAAAATTAGTTTATTGGAACATTATTTATAATGGTGACTAACCTGTGATAAATGTCATGTAGTGTCTCCCTACCTCTCTCTCTCTTTATTCATCTGTCATGTGTTTTGACCTCCAAATTCAAATTTATTTTGAGAAACAAAGTAAACATTTTTAGAGCAAAAATGCATGGTGCTATGTTCTCCATTCTGTCTCTTTTCACTGCATAGGAGAAACTTAGGGATAACCAGGGATGGTATCATGTTTTCATCTAAATTGAACATGGCTGATGAAGCTTTCTAATGCTGCCTTAGGAAGGTGTTTTTGGTTTTGTTTTAGATTGTGGCAGTAATTTCAAAAATTATGGATATTGGGAGAACTTTATTCAGTGTAGTATTCTTTGGCTTATTAATTGCATGGCATCATATAACCTTCTAATATAATATAGTGGCTGTCTGTCTGTTCTAATCCCAAGGCTCTAGGGGTTCTGCAGAGCCTTGTTAATGGCTGCTGTGGCTGGGAGGGACCTCATAGACCTCACAGACCTCAGAAGCAGCATCTTCAACCAGGGATGTTTCATCATAACATATATCCCAATTACATATTTTAATCAATTTTGAATCTATTTAAATCTCATTGAAGGGCTTAAATTTTCAAATTTAAAAGTTGTAAGACATATACCTGACATATACATTAGAGCAATAATCAGTTTTACTTACAAAGTTATAAGACAGGTAATATTATTACCTTCATTCTATAGAGAAAAAAAAAAGCATAGCTTTCAGGTATAAATGCTAAAGATGACTCAGTTGGTCATAGCTAGAACTGAACTCAGATCAATCTAATTTCAAATAATTTGTTTCTATGATACCGAAATAAAATATGATGTTTTGTCTAACACAGTGCGTGCCTGGCAATAGTAACAAGTAAGTAGGGGCCTACACAATTTCTGTTATCTAGTAAATCCTCAATTATAATATGATTCTTTCTTATATTTACAAAATGGTTTAAATATTACAAAGTTTTTATAAAGTCCTGGTTTTAGTTGAAGCCCAATGCACTTCTGTAATGTACACAGACTAGATAATAACATTCTCGTTTTTCAGATAAGAATACAGATACTTGTATAAATAAATGGACTTGAACATAATTAGCAAGTGGCACAATTATTTGACTTTTTGCATTTTCCCCACAAAATCAGAGTGATTTATGGGAAACATTTATTTTGTTTTGTTATTTTTGAGACAGGATCTCACTTCATCACCCAGGCTAGAGTGCAGTGATGTGATCAGAGCTCACTGCAGCCTCGACCCCTATCCCCGGCTCAAGCGATCCTCTCACCTCAGCCTCTCTAGTGGCTGGGACTACAAGCACATTACACTACACCTGGCTAGCTTTTGCAATTTTTGTAGAGTTAGGTTTTCGTCATGTTGCCCAAGCTGGTCTCAAACTCCTGGGCTCAAGTGATTCTTCTGCCTCAGCCTTCCAGAGTGCTAGGATTACAGATGTGAGCACTGTACCTGGCCAAACAACAATTTTATATTTCACTCATAGATGAGAATAAGAAGGGCAATGTTATAAAATAGTTCAAGACATTCTTACATAATACTACTTGATAGTATCAATTATAACCCATCTTTTCATTTTTCCTTTGGCTTTAAACAAAATTTTATTTAAAACAGTTTTTTTAATCTTGAAGTTCTGACACTTAAATATCCTTATTCTGAGATTAAGGTGTTTTTTCTTTCTTTACTGAAAATTTTGAAGCAATTAAAATGATTTTCACTATTATCCACCCCTTTATTGCCTTGTCTATTAGAATCTATACTCAAATGTGCTGATTTCACATCTGTTATAAATGATTTCTGCTCATGTCACAATATAATTCTTCTGCTTAAAAAATAAATTTATATGTTCATTATAGCTTGGTTTTTAATAGGCTTTAATTTTTTAGAACAGATTTTGATTTACAGAAAAAAATGTGCAGAAATTACAGAGTTCTCACATATCCACTGTTCACCTCCTCACAATTCTTGCTAACATCTTGAATTAGTGTGGTACATTTATTACGCTTGATGAAACAATATTGATACATTGTTTTTAAATCCCATAATTTAAATTAGAGTTCAGTTTTTGAGTTGTACAGTTCTGAGTGTAAACACATGCATAATATTCTGTATGTGCATTACAGTACCATACATAATGTCTTAGTTGCTTCCAACTATTGGCAATTATGAGTCAAACTGCTATAAACATTCATGTGTAAGTTTTTGTGTTCACATAAGTTTTCACTTCACTTGGGTAAATATCTAGGAGCAAGATTTCTAGACCTTGTATTAAGCCAAAAATGAACTCAGATAAATTAAATAGAATTCTCACTGAAATATCCATTGTTTGGATAAGTAATGAGCACGTCAGACCAAAATCGAGAAAATTAAATATTTTTTAAAAACTGTTTTATTGCTGTCTCTAAATGGAAGATTTATATATATTGCTGTCTCTAAAATGGAAGATTAATTCTTTTAAAAAAATGAAGATTATTTCTTTAAAAAAATGTTGAAACAAACACTGATTTTCTGTGGGAATCTAATTGCTGAAGCTACCCTTTTAATATTTGTGGCTATAAATGCTTTAGATAGCTGTTTCTTACATGACCCATCATATTGTAATCCAGTGTGAACGAACATTCCGGTCCAGAGGGTTTGTACAAAAAAGTAAAGGCTGAGAAACACACCACCCACCAGTAGACAAATGTCAAAACAAAATAGCTAGAGCTGTTTGCATCCTCCTCGTCTGTCACTCCAGACGGTGAGAATGGTGTCTTTATAATGCAAATAAATAAATAAATAAATAAATAAATAAATAAATGCAAGAAAAGAAAAGAAAAAGAAAGAAAGAAGAAAACAGTTTGCCATATATTCGTTTTTGAAAATCATGAAGCACAAAGGTGGAGATGGAGAATATGCATCGCAAATAGCAGTGATTAATATACTAAAACAATATTGTCTTTTTAAATCAAATATCAACATATTGTGACTTCTAATATTGATGGCTTTCCTATGTACTTTAATATTATTATTTAAATTATCTTTAAATTGAAGTGTGTGAGTGTTCTCTGTACATTTGTGAGGTTAGATTACTAGGACTTTTAACTTTGAGACATAAGAATAATCAAATAATTAATTAATAAATGTTCCCTTCCAACTACAAGAAAGACAGTATGCTAGTAGAAGAATGAATAATTGGTTAAATGAGTTAACAGCATCCAAGTTCAGATGTTTCAATTTTCACTCTTGAATTAAGTTAACGCAAGTTTCTAAAACCAAAGAATTTAAACACACACACACACACACACACACACACACCCCAAGTAAATATAACGTAGAATTTTGAGATGAAAATATTGAAAGCCTAAAAATTCAAATCCCTTTATTCTGAGAAAGGAATTCAACATTACTGTAACTTAGTTTTCTCACCTATAACATGGAAACACAAATATAGTTGTTTTATAAATTAATTATTGCCACACTCTTAAATACAGTGTGAATTATTTACCAATAGTATTACTATAAGATATTCTTATTTTGTTGTTGAATTCTGTTGCTATTACTGTTAAATCTTTCATTTCTGTTTGTATGTGTTTCATACCATCACATATTGTGCTACATACCTACACAAGAGGAAAAAAGTTTGCATTCAACACAATTGTATTTATTTACATTTTCTACTTTACACTTGATACATTGCATTAAAATATTCTTTGTTTTCTTTCTCTAAGATTCACTGTGAACAGAGAAATATGTATTATTATTTTTTATTTTCAACTTATTTTTAAGGCTGCTGTAAGTATTGCCTGCATATTATTTAAAATACGTGTAAAGTTCCTGGAATAATAAGTTTTGATCATGCTTCACTTTTGCTGTGAAAAAGACCCCACTAATATACCACTTTACCTGTGAATTTATGTGTGTAAATACATTACATGTATAAATATATACATGTTACTACTGAAGTAAAGCATAGAAAATATGCAAATAAAGCTATTTATAGATAAATTATTTGTATAAATATATGATTTTAGAAATGTCATCACAAAATGTAAAGTAAAATTAAAACGATGAAAATTTAATGAACTTTTGAAAATTATTATTTTGTATTTTCTACTTGGCTCCCTCAGTACCCTAAGAAACAACTCATTTTAGTGTCCCAGTATGTACCGTTTAATGGTATTTCTATGCTTTTCCTGATTTATAACAAGAAATAATATTAACCTGTATTTAAGGCAGGCATTGTCCAAATGTTCACAGCTGATATTTCAAAATGTGGCAATAAAAGTCAAAAGGAAAAGTGATGTTTTTATGTAACAGCAAATAGAGTATAAGTACTTTTATTAAAATAAAAAAGTGTCTATGATTAAGTTTACATAAACAATCAATTCCCTAATTTACAGTCCTGTAATAGGAAATACCTTTATATTGAGTTTTGCTGTAATACACTTTACTTATTTTATTCAATGGCAAAATATCAAACTAATTCAAAACATTAGTCAGAGTTCGAAATTTGCTACATTAAATTTTTTATTTCTTTATTGGGTAAAAATTTAGACTACTGAGAATAATATCCATCATACTGACATATACTACAAACAAATGCTTTGGTGGTTATCAAATACCTCTGCTTTGTTTTGACATTCCATCACCTTCAAAAGGCTATTTATTGACTTATATATCCTACTACTACAAACACTATGCCTTCTTTGGAAACTGTGTGTGACAGAACAAATGAACACTAGTCATAGTTTGCAAGAGCTTTATCATATAATTCAGTTTATAAATACATTGACATAAGTCTATATTAAGCAAATGAGGATTTGCTTATTTATTTTTATTTTTGTTTGATTTTAATGTTAATTTTACTATATTTAAAATTGTATACAAATATTTAAGGTAAGTGTCCTTAAGCTATCAAGCAATAAATAAATTACCAGGCATCTAACAAAATTTCATTCTTATACATATCTATGTGACATGACTTCATCCTCATATGGTGAATCACAAGATAAAATACTTTAGAAAATGATTTCATGTCATGAAGGATTTTCGTGTTTTTTTTGTTTTTTATTTTTTTGTTTTTAAGTCAACAGTATTGCTATTTTAGTTGTTTCTTCTTTTCTTTTTTGGTATTATATTATTAAAAGCTTTAACCATTCTCATATATACAGGGATGCAAAATAAAAATAAGATTTTTAAATTCAGACTTTTATAGAGTTTGTGTTTGGTGAGTGCCCTCGGAGCATGTTGGTTCATTCCCTTGAGTACTCCGGGGGAGCCAGGTGGCTAAGCGGAAGTTGGGCTTGGCATCCTGTGGTCAGCAGGGAGTCAGACTGAAGGAGGACACCGAAAGAGCTCCTGCTGAAGGAGGCCCTTTCATGCTAAGAGGGTCTATAGGAATAAGATTTTGTAATTTCTTCTGAACAATGGATTTATTCCTTCTGGCCCACGAGTAGTACTAAGAGGATCGTATTCCCTCTGCCTGAAGTAGGACACTTTTGTTATTTAATTATCACATCAGCTTTTCAGTCATCAGGGAAAAAAGTAATTAATAAAAGCTGTTGGAAACAGTCCACTTCCCATGTTTCGTTCACCAAGATTGTGTTTTCTTTAGTTCTGGGAAAGTAGCGAACACAGAGTATCCAATTTATTCTGCTGCAATTTCATCGTGAAGATACAAAATAGCCTGCCTGTCTGCCTTATACAGTATATACCTAGGGTAGTGTTTCTCACATTAAAGCCCACAAAACACTGGTGTTTCCTGAAAGTCTATCAGCTGTAAGTTTTGAGGTGAAAACAGAATTAATCAATGATATCTATGTAACAAGTATAAAACATATAATTATTATTATCAAATATATAATTTTCCCATGATATCTTCCGTACTTTTATTTATTCCCACTTGTCAAAACCATGTTATTTTTTATCTTTTTTTAAAATTTAAGCTATTTAATTTTAGACTTCCGGGAACGTTGCAAAGATAGTAAAGAGCTCTCATATACTCTTCACCCTGTTCCCCTAAAATATGTTACGTTAAAAATAATATTAATTTACTCAGAAAATGTTCAGTTAATAGAACGTATTGCTTGGTTAGTGTATTCTCATGTAGTTTCCATATACTTTTTTCATAAGTTAATATTGCTTTGCGTAATATGTCTCTAAATCGCAGAGAGATATTGGTGTCTCCAAATTAAATAATTAAAATAGAAAGTTAATAAAAAATAATAAGATGCTAGAGCGGTGGTGCATGCCTGTAGTTTTGGCTACTTGGGAGGCTGAGGTTGGAGGATTGCTTGAGCCCAGAAATTCAAGACCAGACATAATGAGACCTTGTCTCTAAATAAATAATTTTAAAAGCCCCTTGTCAGATGCATAGTTTAGAAATATTTTCTCCCATTCTACAGCCTGTTTGTTCACTCTGTTATTTTTTTTTTATTTTGCTGTCCAGAACCTTTTTAGTTTAATAAAGTTCCATTTGTCTATTTTTGGTTTTGCTGCATTTGCTTTTGAGGTCTTAGTCATAAATTATTTGCCTAGGCCAAATCTAGAAAAATTTTCCCTAGGTTTTCTTCTAGTATGTTTATAGTTTCAGGTCTTGCCTTTAAGTCTTTGATCCATCTTGAGTTTATTTTTGCATATGGTGAGAGATAGAGGTCCAGTTTCATTTTTCTGCATATGGCAAACCAATTCTCCCTGTACCATTTATTGAAAAGAATGTCCTTTCTCCAGTGTATATAAATGCCAGCTTTGTCAAAGATCTGTTGGATGTGGGTGTATGTCTTTATTTCTGGGTTCTCTACACTGTTCCATTGGTCTATGTGTTCATTTTTATACCAGTGCTATGTTGTTTTGGTTAATATAGACTTGTAGTAGAATTTGAAATTAGGTAAGGGATGCCTACAGATTTGTTCTTTTTGCTGAGAATTGCTTGGCTGTTTGTGCTTTTTCTGGGTTCCATATGAATTTTATGATTGTTTTTCCTAATTTTGTGAAAAATGACTTTGGGATTTTGATAGAAATTTTATTGAATCTGTAAATTGCTTTGGCAGTGTGATCATTTTAATGATATTGATTCTTCCAACCCGTGAGTATGGGATAGTTTTTCATTTATTGGTGTTGTCTGCAATTTCTTTCATCTGTGTTTTGTAGTTTTCCTGTAGACATCTTTTACCTCCTTGGTTAAATATATTTCTAGGTATTTTTTATTGCAGCTATTGTAAATGAAATTGACTTCTTGATTTAATTCTCAGCTTGATCATTATTGCTGTATAGAACGCTACCGATTTTTCTATGTTGATTTTGTATCCTGAGACTTTACTGAAATTATTTGCAAACCTAGGAGTCTTGCAGAGTCTTTAGTGTTTTCTAGGCAGAAGATCATATTGTCAGCAGAGATATTTTGACTTCTTCTTTTCCAATGTGGGTGCATTTCATTTATTTCTTTTGCCTGATTGCTCTCACGAGCACTTCCAAGTAGTATGTTGAATAGGAGTGGTGAAGGTAGGCATCCATATCTTGTTACATTTGTTAGGTGGAATGTTTTCAACTTTTTCCCTTTCAGTATGATGTTGGCTGTGAGTTTGTCATATATGACATTTATTATTTTAAGATGTGTTCTTTTGATGCCAAGTTTGTTTAGTGTTTTTATTAAACCATGATTGATTTTTCATCAAATTCTTTTTCTGCATTTAATGAGATGATCATATGGTTTTTGTTTTTAATTCTGTATATTTGATGGATCACATTGACTAATTTGGGAGGAACTAACATGCAGAATCTACAACAAACTCAAATAACTTAATGAAGAAATAACAAGTAGCTCTATTAAACAATGGACAAATATATGAAGACATTTTTCAAAAGAAGATATACAAATGGCCAAAAAGCATATGAAAAAATGCTCAACATCAATAATCATCAGAAAAATGCAAATAAAAACTACAATGAGATATCATCTTACAGCAGTCAGAATGATTATTATTAAAAAGTAAATTAGAAAATGATATTGGTCCTCACCAATATCTTTTGGTGGATGCAGAGAAAACGAAATGCTTATCCACTGTTGGTGTAAATTTAAATTAGTACAACCTCTATGAAAAACAGTGTAGAGAGTCATTCATCAGAGAACTAAATATAAAACTACCATTCAATCCAGCTATTCCACTATTGGGTATCCATCCAAAGGAAAACAAATCAGTATGTCACAAAGATACCTGTACATATATGTTTATTGCAGCACTATTTACAATAGCAAAGATATGAAATCATTCTAAGTGCCCATTAATACATGATTGGATAAAGAAAATATATATGTATAGATATATTAAAATATATCTACATTTACATTACATATTGCATTTACATTATAAATACACATAATATATATTTTACATTGTTTTATATCATATTAGATAAATATATAGACCTAATGTATATATTTACATTATATAATATATACATTATATCATATATTTACATGTACATAATAAATATATAATAATACATTGTATATTTTATATAATTATGTATATGTTATATATTTTTATATAGCACATTTAATTATTATTGTATTCATATATAATTACATTATTTATATAATTATTATTCTATATAATAATTATTATAAATTAAGTATTTATTATGTACATATAAACATAATGTATATTATATTGTCATATATGAGTGATAGGTATTATTAATAATATATGTTATTTTAGATATATTCATAATATAGCTCATATGTGTTTATCAGCCTGATTTCCAGTGGTCAGTATCAACATTAAGGTCATAGTGCCATCCTTGGGTTGCCAGAATATGCTTTGCCTACAAGCACAGCTGGTTGGGATTGGCTTGAATTTAATGTCCATTTGGAGGCAGCCCCTAACCAATGATTGACTGACAGGTATGAAACTATAAATACTCCAGTTACCTTGCCTCAGGATGATTTTGAAGCATATTTTATACTGTTTCCAAGATTTCCTTGACAAGTTTAAGCTTCAGATACTCCCTGCAATAAAGTCAGTTACTCACTGGCTTAATAATGCTTCCCTATTGGGAGAGTTCACTTTCCTTCACTTCAGTTTATCATTTTCCCTCTGCTCTTCCAGTGTCTCCCCATCTCACACGTTAACAACGTGTGTTTCATTCTTCTATAAGGGTCTGCTTGTTGGTGGGGATGAGGGGAGAAGATGGATATCAATTAAAATAACTCATAACATTTATGATTATTTAACAATTTATGATGGAGACCTGTGCATTTTCTACTAAGTTAAAGCATTTAATTTTCTAGATTTTGGTCTGACACGTTCATTACTTATCCAAACAATGGATATTTCAGTGAGAATTCTATTTAATTTATCTGAGTTCATTTTTGGCAAATATCCAAAGTTCTCTGATAAAACTCTAACGAGTGAAATTTAATGACTTATAGCTCCCGATACTTTCTAATTTAGTAGAAATACATAGTAAGAAACAGTTCTAATGAATATAAAATTTAGCTTAAGTTATCTGTCACCTAACCAGAGATCCATTGGTGAGTTTACAAACAATGTAGTACCTGACAATAATATGAAATGATTATGGCTACTAGTGTTTAGTAATATCATATTTTAATTTTATGATATAAAATTATGATTAATGACTTTCTTAAAGTTCCTAAAATATTTTTGCTCCTGTGAGCTGATACTCATTAATTGGAGGTCAAATGCCAAAACTGAGTAAAATAGGATTAGGGTACCTGTGCAATACTCTCAACCACAGCCTTCAAATAAAGGAAAACCAGAGCTTTAACTACTTACGAATTCATAACACTTCCAGTAGAAGGGAGTGGTAGAAATGAGTTTTAATATGAAAAATTAAAATAGGATTTGCACCTGTCTGTATTCAGCTCCTTACCCAATTCTAAAAAAAAAATTTTTTAGGGGTGAATTGTTTGGAGAAGCAAACATATCTCTCAGACGGAAATTCTTCATCAATATCAACATCAACATTAAGAGATGAGGAATTTAATTTCCACTGACTGAATGTGAGATCCTTAAATGTGAATTGTCACTGTTTCTTATTCTCAGTGCACATACTTTTCAGGGTACAAATGTCATGTTTGATATTTTAAAAGTGTGAATTGGTTATCTATCTCTGTGTCTACCTATCATCTATCTACATCACTTATCCTTCTGTGTGTGAGAAATAGACTCCTATTATCCACGCTAGCTCATATAAACTTTCCATTGAGTTCTCACAGCAGCCCAAGCTCTTCAAAATGACCTACAAATAGATTAAAGTCATGTTAAATAATTTAAAAGATTCCATATTTTCTGGCTTTTGTGTAATCAAACTATCAGCAGGCAGTATGGACTCAACAGTAACCTGGTTAGAATATATTCTTACGCATTGTTAAAAATGGAAATAAGGATTTTATGGTTTTTTTTCACTCTTTGTTGAATTTTCAATCTTTGTAAACAGGATATATTATTAGTTGTTGATAAATGAGCTACTGAGAGTCTTAAAATTATACTGTCATACTCTTCTGAACGGGTATTGCTTAATTTATAGTAACCTGCCATTTCTTATCTAGCAGCTTTGCATTCAGTGTTTCATGTAATGGACTCCATTTCTTTCCATAAATTTATGTTCCACATTATCATGGGTTTTGTTTCCCTGGTAAAACTAGAATCAAAATATCACGAAAGAGAGAGGGAAGAAACCAATTCAAAGAAAAAATGTACTTACAGTCCTGTAAGAGATTACTGGTTTCATTTTTTATCCTGTAATAAATAAAATGGCTAATATTGTCTTAACTTGGAGGTGACCTTACTATACTTTAAATAATGAAAGAAAAATGATTTATGGTGATGCATTTTATGCTATTACATTTGGACATGTATAAATGATGTGCGGAATTTCTATAATGCATCAATTTACCCATGTTATCTAAAGGTACAGTACAGTACCTTTCTCTATTTGGCAGACCGTGCACTTCTGCTGTATAAAATATACCTTAAACTATACTCAGAACAAAATGTCCATAATTTACGCTGACATATCAGTACAACCTAGAAAATATATGTTTAATTTTATTTAATGAAGTAAAACTTCTGATATATGACAATGCTTCCTATAAACATTTTACAAACACCTAGAAAAAAGCAAGCATCTGTATATATATATGATATTTTCTATACATTGATTGTTAGATGTGAATTTCATTTTTATATTATTTCATTGTATTCTTTCTTAGTTTAATTTTAAAAAGTTATTTTAATGATAGCTCTTTAGTAAAGTTTAGGGAAAATGTATTAAATGTCCAGATTATTTTCTAAATTACTAAAATAAAAATATATATGTCAGAATATATTACATATGTAATATACATATATATGACATCAGAGTTTCATTATTTACATTAGACACAGTTAACCTGATATATAGGCATCTTGTGATATTCATACCTATAATTAAGAGGCAACTTTCCAGTGTCTGTATAGAAAGACTATTATCTAGAAATACTCTAGGGGCAGTGAGGATAACTACGTTAGAGGAAGCAATAGGGCTTAAGAATGCTGGAAGGGGTCAGGTCTCAATATCATCATTGCTTATAGTCAGTACAAATAGGCTGATTACATATCATCACTGCTTATATCAGGGAAGAAAGGTTACTTTCACACCAGTAAAGTTCATTGTCCTGGCCAGATTAGAAATACAATATTTTTGAAGGTGGGTATCTCTTGTGCATTTATTAGCTTAGATTTGTTGTTCATTTACCTCATGGATAAGTTTCTTTAGGAGTTCTGAAAATGTGTTATTTCACTTTTAGAATGCCAAATTTATTTTTTTCTCAGAAAACATTGTTTTATTTAATTCTGTGCTTTCCAGGTTCTATGTTGTATTGTGACATTTTTGGTTGAAAGAAAATACATAGACATAGAACATCAGCAAATTTGATATAATGTTAAACATTATCATCTAGCTTTAAGTTTGAACATCAGTAGTTTTAATTTCAATAATTCTTAAGCTCTGTGGATTAAGATACCTGAAGAAATGATTACTTGTTTTTCTAATTAAATGAGTGTTAACATCCTTACTTATAGTATTGGTTAGCTGATTCTTGTTATGAGAGAAAAAACATAAATCTTTGTATCCATTATCTCACCATTTAAATAAGAATGACAAATTATTAGTATCTGCTCTTGGGTTTCAGCTCCATTAAAGGTCTGACTTTTTAAATAATATTAAAACAACTCTTCAAAGTCTGAATTAACTTTCTACTCATGCATGTAATTTTAGAATATTTTATAACACTATTTTTGATGAGTTATAAGGTTTTTTGTGTTTTTAATAAAATATTTTAATATACATTCTGTAAATGTAAGCCAAAACAAGACTGAGTCATCCTACAAATTTAACAGAAGAATTAACTTTACAAAATAGAATCATGAATACATGAATGTACAACTTTTATTTTCACTTTTCTTCACTGTATTTTACTTCACTTTTATTTTGTGTGCTGTTATCCTTATAAAATTAATTTTTACCATTGTATTATTTTTACAATGAATACTTGGGAAATACTAATAATTTCCTGTATGAAAAATTTTGACTTAGCCATAGTATGGTTTAAAAAAGGTATTTGTGTTTGGAATTCCACTAAGTATAATGTATTCTCTATTAAATAATTTTATTAATCCAGCTTTAAAGATGCTTTATAACTAACTATATTGAATGAGTTTTAACAATCCTCTGAAGCCTCTATCCTCTTGGGAATTTGTTTTTGCTAGACAAAATGTGGACATTATTTAGGAGATATAAAGTTTCTTAGAAATTACAAAAAGATGGGGATTAGCTCTATATGAGAATATTTCAGAACACAATAGTAAAAACATGGGAATCAGAAATTTCAGATGTTTGTGCTGGATTGCTGTATTTCTTTCATTTGCTTTCTTTGTCCTCTGCTTTATTCTCTTTTCTGCAAAAGGATTATTCAGATTTTAAATTAATTGCTCAAGGAATGCTGGATCCTTACCACTAATCTGACTTGCATGGGATTGTGTACACCACCTGCGATATTGGCAGTAATATTATCCTCTCCTCTTCTGCATATAAGGAACAATATCACGGAGAGATGGGGTGTGTACATCCCCTGCGCTATTGAGAGTAATACCATTTTTTTCCTTTCTGGATATTAAGAACAATATCACAGGAGGGCTGTACACCCCTTGTAATATTGCAAGTAATATTATCCTCCTCGCCAGTGGATATGAAAAACGATATCACAGGCAAGGTGTTCACCCCCTGTGATATTGAAAGCAATATCATCCTCTCTGAACCTGGATATTGGGAACAATATCACAGGAGGGTGTACACTTCCTGTCATATTGGGAGTAATATTATCCTTTCTCGTCATGGATATTGAGAACAATATCACAGAGATCGTGTTCTCCCCACCTGTGACATTGGGAGTAATATCCTCTTCCCACCTGAATATTAGAAATAATATCACGGGGGGCTGTACACCCTTTAGAATATTTGGAGTAATATCATTCTCTTTTAGAAATTAAAAACAATATCATGGTGGGGTGTAAACACTCCGAATATTGGGAGTAATATCATACTCTTCTCTCCTGGATATTAGGAACAATATCACAGAGGGGTTTCCAGCCCCTGTGATACTGGGAGTAATATCATACTCTCCCCTCTTGAATATTAGGAACAATATCACGGGGGGATGTAAAACTCCTGCGATATTGGAAGTAATATCATCTTCTCCCCCGTGGATATTCACAACAATATCACAGCGGGGTTTAAACTGCCTTCGATATTGGGATTAGTATCATCCTCTTTTCCACTGGATATTAGAAACAATATCACAGAGCGGGTGTACACCCCCTACAATATTGACATTAATATTATCATCTTTCCTCCTGGATACTATTAACAATATCAAAAGGGGGGTGCACACCCCTGCAATAGAGGGAGTAATATCATCTTCTGCTCCCTGGATATTAGTAACAATATCATTGGGGATGTGTCCACTCATCGCAATATTGGGAGTAATATCATCTTCTCCCCGTCAGGATACTAGGAAAAATATCTCAAAGGGGTATACAACCCCTGCGATACTGGGTGTAATATAATCCTCTCATTCGCTAGATATTAGGAGCAATATAACAGGGAGTGTACATGCCCTGAGATATTGGGAGTAATATTGTCGCCTCCCTTTCTTGATATGAGGAACAATATTACAAAGAGAGTATACACTCCCTGCGATATTGAGAGTAATATCATCCACTTTCTTTTGGATATTAGAAATATTATCAGAGGAGGGGTGTACATCCCCTGAGATATTGGAAGTAATATTATTCTCTTTTCTCCTGGACATTAGGAACAATGTCACGGGTAGGGTGTACACACCCTGCGATATTGTGAGTAATATCCTTGTCTCTTCCCTTCGATATGAGGAACTGTATCACATGAGATGTGTACACGCCCTGCGATATAGGGAATAATAGTATTTCTCCCCACCTGGGTATTAGGAACAATATCACAGGGAAAGTGTACAACCCCTGTGTTATTGGGAGTAATATCATCCTCTCCCCCCCTGGATATTAGGAACAATATTTCGAGGGGGAGGCATGTAAACTTCCTGCGACATTGAAAGGAATATCATGCTCTTCGCTCTGGATATTAAAAACAATATTAAAGGGGGATGTACACCCTTTGTGATATTCTGCATAATATCACCCTTTCCCCACCTGAATATTAGGAACAATATCACAGAGTGGATGATGTACACCCTCTGCAATATTAAACGTAATATCACCCTCTTTCCTTCTGAACGGTATAAGCAATATCACAGTGGGGGTGTACACCCCCTGCGATATTGGGAGTAGTATAATCTTCTTTCCCCTGGATGTTTGGAACAGTATCATACGGAGGGTGTACACCCCCTGCGGTTTTGGAGGGAATATCATCCTCTCCCCTCATAATTATTAGGAACAATATCAAGGGGGTGTTCACCTCCTGCCGTATTGGGAGTAACATCATCCTCTCCCCTCCTGGATATTAAAAATAGTATCAGGGGGACACACCCTACGATATTGAGTTATATCATCCTCTCTTGCCCTGAATATTAGGAAAAATATCACTAGAGTGGTATACATCCTTTGCAATATTGGGAGTAATAACATCCTCTCCTCCACTGGATATTAGTAAAAACATCACAGGGAAGGTGTACATCCCCTGCGATATTGAGAGTAATATCATCCTCTCCCCCTTTAGATATTAAGAACGATATCACAAGGGAAAAGTACAACCCCTGTGAAATTGGGTGTAACATTATCTTCTCCACCCCTGGATATTAAAAACTGTCAGAGGAAGCATGTGCATTCTCTGCGATGTTTGGAGTAATATAATTTTCTCTCCGTTAAATATTAGGAACAGTATCAAAAAAGTGTACACTCCCTGCGATATTGGGAATAATGTCATCCTCTAACTTCTGGATAAGAGGAATAATACCACAGAGGATGTGTACAGCCCCTGCAATACTGGAAGGAATATCAAGCTCTCCTTCCCTGGATATTAGGAACAAACTCACAGGGGGATTTTACACCTTCTGCGATATTGGGAGTAATATCCTCTCCCCACCTGGATATGAAAAATAATATCTCAGAAGGGGTGGACACCCCCTTTGATATTGGGTGTAATATCATCCTCTCCCCCACTGGATATTAAAAACAATATCACAGGAGGTTGTACACCTCCTGCGTTCTTAGGAGTAATATCATTCATTCCCCCACTGAATATTAGGAACAAAATCACAGGAGTGGTGTACATCTCCTGTGATACTGGGAATAATATCTTCATCTCCCCACCTAGATATTCGGAACAATATAACAGGGGAAGTGTACAACCCCTGCGATATTGAGAGTAATATCATCCTCTCCCCCTCTGATTATTAAGAACAATATAGCCAGTTATAATATTGGAAGTAATATCACTCTTTCCCGCATGGATATTAGAAACAGTATCACAGGGGGTATGTACACACCCTGCAATATTGACAGTAATATCATCCTCTTTCTTCTTGGATATTAGGAACAATATCACAGGGGTTTGTACATCCTCTGCGACATGGAGAGTCATATCATTTTCTCCCTGCTATATAGTAGGAACAATATCACAAAGGGGTGTACACCTGCTGCGATATTGGGAGTAATGTCATCTTTTTTCTTCTGGATATTAGGAAGAATACCACAAAGGATGTGTACACCCCTGCAATATTGAAAGCAATAGCAACGTCTCCACCCCTGTATATTAGGAAAAATATCACAGGGGTGGTGTATACCCCTTGTGATACTGAGAGTAATGTTATCCTCTTCTCACCTGGATATTAAAATCAATATCACAGGGGGACCGTGCACTACATTTGATATTGAGAGTCATATTATCTTTTCCCTCTCTGGATATCAGAAACAATATCGCAGGGTGAATGTACATTTTCTGCGATATTGGGAGTAATATCATTCTCTTTACCCCTGGATATCAGAAACAATATCACAGGGGTTTGTACACCCCCTGCGATATTTATACTAATAGTATCCTCTTCTTTCCTGGATATTAAAAACAATATCACAAGGTGGGTTTATACCCCCTTTGATGTTGGGATAAATATTATGCTGTCTTCCCTTGGTTATTAGAAACAATATCACAGAAGGGGTGTAGACTCCCTGCGATATTGAAAGTAATATCATCCTCTCTTCCCTGAATATTAGGAACAATATCACAGAAAGTGTGTACACCCCTTGTGACATTGGGAGGAATATCATTCTCTCCCACCCTGAATATTAGAAACAATGTCACAAGGGGTGGTTCACCCCCTGTAATATTGGGCACAATATCATCATCATCTCTCTCTCTCTGTCTCTGTCTCTCTGAATATTGGGAACATTATCACAAGGGAAGTGTACACCCCCGGTGATGTTGGGTGTAATATTATCCTCTCTCTCTTTGGATATGAGAAACAATGTGACAGAAGGTGTGTACACCCCCTGCGATATTGGGAGTAATATCATCCTGTCTCCACCTGGATATTAGAAACATTGTTGCCTGGATGGTATACACCCCCTGCGATATTGGGCATAATATTATTATTTTGAACCCTGGATATTACGAACATCATAACAGAAGAGGTGAACACCCCTGCGATATTGAGAGTAATATTATCCTCTCCCTTTTTGGATATTAGCAACAGTGTTATAGAGCAGTGTACACCCTCTGCGATATTTGGAGTAATATCATCTTTTCCCCATTTGGATATTTGGGAAATATAACGTGGGGGTGTACACCACGCACAATATTGGGTGTAATGTCCTTTTCTCCCCCTTGTGATATTAGGAACAATATCATAGAGGAAGTGTGTACCCTCTTGTTTCCTTCTGGATATTAGGAACAATATCACAGGGTGGGTGTACACCTCCTGCGACATTGGGAGTAATATTCTTCTCTTCTTCCCTGTATATTAGTAAATATATCACAGTAGTGGTGTACACCTCCTGCGATATTGGGAGTAATATCCTCTCTTCCCATGAATATTTGGAACAATATCACAGGGGGGTTGTACACTTTCTGCGATATTGGGAGTAACATCATTCTCTTTTTCCCAGGATCTTAGGAACAATATCACAAAGAGGGTGTACACTGCCTGCAATATTGGGAGTGATATCATCTACTCCCCCTGCGAGTATTAGAGACAATATCACAGAGGGGATGTACACATCCTGTGATATTGGGAACAATATTATCCTGTTTTCTTTAGGGTATTAGGAACAATATCACAGAAGGGTTGTATACCCCCTGTGACACTGAAACTAATGTCATCCTCTCTGCCTCTGGATGTTAGAAACAGTAGCACGGGGGAGAGTACACATCCTGCGATATTGGGAGAAATATTATCCCCTCCATAACTGGATGTTAGGAACAATAGCACAAGGAAGGTGTACACCTGCTGCGATATTGAGAGTAATATCATCCTTCCCCACCCTGGATATTAGGAACAATATCACAAGGGGAATGTACACCCGCTGCTATATTGGGAGTAATAGCATCCTCTCCCTTTCTGAATATAAGGTACAATATCACAGGGAGGGTGTATTCCCCCTGCGATTTTGGGAGTATTATTATCCTCTTTTCCCATGGATATTCTGGGTGTACACCGCCCTGTGATATTGTTTGTAATATTTAGGGGGGAGTTGATATTACTCCCAACATCGTAAACACCCTGTGTGTGCATCCTCTGTGATATCATTAGTAATATTCAGGGTGGCAGAGGATGATATTACTCCCAATATCACAGGGTGTGTATGCCATCCTATGATATTGTTTGTAATATCTAGGGGCAGAGAGGGTGATATTACTCCCAATATTGCAAAGAATGTACACCTTCCTGTGATATTATTTATAATATTCAGAGGCGGACAGGATGGTATTACTTCCAATATCACAAGGAGTGTGCACTCCACTGTGGTATTGTTTGTAATTTTTGGAGGGGGGAAGCATAAAATTATTCCCAATGTCCCAGAGGTTTTACATCCCCCTGTGATATTGTTTGTAATATCCACTGGGGGAGAGAATGATATTACTCCCAATGTCGTCAAGATTGTACACGCCCCGTGATATTGTTCATAATATTCAGGGGGAAAGAGGATGATATTAGTCTTAATATTGAGTGCACACCCCTATGTAATGTTGGTCATGGTATCCAGGTGTGAGAGTATGTTATTACTATTAATATCGCAGGGGGTGTGCACCTCCTTGTGATATTGTTCATAATATCAAAGCAGGGAGAGGATGATATTACTCCCAATTTTGCAGGGGGTGCACACCACCCTGTGATATTTTTGCTATTATCTGGGGAGGGGAGAGCATGATATTACCCCCAATATCTCAGGGGGTGAACACTTTTCTGTTCTATTGTTTGTAGTATTCAGGTGGAAAGAAAATGATATTAACCTCAATATTGCAGCCAGTTTACATCCTCCTGTAATATAGTCTGTAATATTCAGGGAGGAAGAGGATGATATTACTTTCTATATCACAACAGGTGTAGAACCCAATGTGCTATTATCTGTAGCATCCAGGAGGGGAGAGGACGATATTACTTCCCATATCACAAGGTGTTAACACCCTTCTATGATATTGTTCGTAATATTCAGGTGGAGAGCGGATGATATTACTGCCAATATCACAGAGTGTGTACAACCTCCTGTAATATTGTTCGTACTATTTAGGGGGTAGAGGGGTAAGGATGATATTACTCCCTATATAGCAGGGGTGTACACCTTCCTTTGATATTGTTTGTAATATCCAGAGAGGAAGAGGATTATATTACTCCCAATATTGCAGAAGGTATACACCCCTCTGTCATATTCGTAATACCCAGGTGGGGAGAAGATGATATTACTCTTCATATCCCAGGAAGTGTAGAATCCCCTGTGATATTATTCCTAATGTCCAAAAGAAGAGCAGATGATATTACTTCCAATATTGCAAGGGGTGTACACCCTTTTGTGATATTGTATGTAATGTCCAGGGAATGAGAAGATAATATTACTCCCTATATCTCAGGAATGTACACCCCCCGTGTGATATTGTTCATAATATCCTGTAGGAAAGAGGATTAAATTACTCCCCATATTGTAGGAGGTGTACACGCCCCTGTAATATTGTTCCTAAAATTTGGGAGGGAGGATAATATTGCACACCATATCGCAAAGGGTGTGCACTGCCCTGTGATATTTTTCATCATATCCAGGGGGTGAAGGATGATAATACTCTCCATATCTCAAGGGTGGACACCTTGCCTGTGATAATGCTCATAATATCCAGGGGAGAGAGGATAATATTACTCCCCATATCCCAGGTGTGTACGCTCCCCAAGATATTGTTTGTGATATCCAGCGGTTAAGAGGATAACATTACTCCCCATATCGCAGGGAGTGCATGGCCCCCCAGTGATATTGTTCATAATATCCAGGGAGGATGATATTACTTCTTATATCACATGGATGTACTTTCCCCTGTGATATTGTTCATCATATCCAGAAGAGAGAGGATTATATTACTCCCCATATTGCAGGGAATGTACTTCCCCCTGTGATATTGTTCGTAATATTCAAAGGAAAAGTGGATGATATTACTTTCCTGTGATATTGCTTGTAATATCCAAAAAGGGAGAGGATGATATTCTTCCCAATATCGCAGAGGGTGATATTCCTCCCAATATCACCCTTCTGTGATAATTTTTGTAATATCTGGGAGGTGGGTAGAGGATAATATTACTCCAAATATCACAGGGGGTGTACACTCTCCTGCGAAATTGTTCGTAATATCCAAAAAGGAAGACGATGATATTACTCCCAATATCGCAGGGGGTGTACACCCCCCCTGAGAAATTGTTTCTAATGTTCAGGGGAAAGAGGATAATATTACTCCCAGTATCGCAGGGGGTGTAAAACACCCTGTGATATTGTTTGTAATACCCAGGACGGGGAGAGGATGCTACTACTCCTCATATCTCAGTGAGTGTACACCCTTATGTGATATTGTTCATGATATTTCAGGGAGAGTGAAATGATATTACTCCTCATATCGCAGAGGGTGTAGACCTTCCTGTGATATGGTTTGTAATATCCAGGAGGGGAGAGGATGATATTACTCTCTATGTCGCAGAAGGTGTACACCCATCTGTGATATTATCGTAATATCCAGGGAGGGAGAAGATAATATTACTCTCCATATTGCAAAGGGTGTACATCCTCCTGAGATATCGTTTGTAATATACGGGGTTGGGAGAGGACGATATTACTTCCTATATCACAGAAAGTGTATACCCCCTGTGATATTGCTCATATCCAGAGCGGGGAAAGGATAATATTACTCCCTATATCAGAGGGAGTATGCTCCCCCTTGTGATGTTGCTTGTAATATCCAGGGGTGGAGAAAATGATATTACTCCCCATATTGCAGAAGGTGTATGCCCACCTGTAATATTATTTATAATATTCAACTGGGGAGAGGATAATATTACTTCCCATATCGCAGGAGGTGTACACCCACCTATGATATTGCTCCTAATTTCCAGAGTGCGAGAACATAATATTACTTCCCATATTGCAGGGTGTGTACACCCCCTGTGATATTGTTTGTAATATTTGGGGGAGAAGAAGATGACATTACTCCCCTATCCCAGGGGGTGCACACATTCATGTGATATTGTTTGTAATATCCAGGGAGGGAGAAGATGATACTACTCCCCATACAGCAAGAAGTGTACACACCCCTGTGATATTGTTTGTAATATCTAGGAGGGGAAAGAATGACATTACTTTCCATATCGCAGGGGGAGTACGCCATTTGGTGATGTTGTTTGTAATATCCAGGGAAAGAGACGATAATATTTCTCCCCATACCGCAGAGTGTATACACCCCCTTGTGATATTGTTTGTAATATCTAGAAGAAGAGAGAAGGATATTACTCTCCATATCGCAGGGAGTGTACTTTCCCTTGTGATATTGTTTTTAATATCCATGGGGGGAGAGGATGATATTACTTCTCTGTGATGTTGTTCGTAATATACAGAAGAGAGGATGATATTACTCCTCATATGGCAGGGGGTGTACACCTTCTTGTGATATTTTTCGTAATATCTAGGAGGGGAGAAGATAATATTACTCCGAATATTGCAGGAGGGGTACACTGTGCTGTGATATTGTTTGCAATACCCAGGGGGAGAGAGGATGATATCAATCACAATGTCATAAACAACCTGTGTGTACACCCATTTGTAATATCATTCTTAATATCCAGGAAGGGAGAGTAATATCAATTACTCCCAATATCACAGGGGGTGTTCACAACCTTGTGATATTGTTCGTAATATTGAGGGTGGAAGCGTATGGTACTAATTCCAATATCGCAGGGGGTGAACAATTTTCTGTGATATTGTTTGCAATATCCTGGGAGAGAGAGGTTAATATTACCCCCAATATCGCAGGGGGTGTACACTATCCTGTGATATTGTTGGTTATATCAAGGTGAGGAACGATGACATTAGTCTCAATATCGTTTGGGGTGTACACTCCCCCGTGATATTGTTACTAATATACAGGGGCAAAAATGATGATATTACTACCAATATCACAGGGGTGTACACCGCCCCACCCCCGCTTGTGATATTGTTCTTAATATCGTGGAGGGGAGAGCATGATATTACTCCCAATATAGCAGGGAACGTGCAACCCCCTGTGATATTGTTTCTAATATCCGGGGAGGGGGAGGGGGTCAGAAGATTGTATTAATCCCAATATTTCAGGGATACCCACCCACCCTATGATATTGTTCTTAATATTTAGAAAAATTGAGGATGATATTACTCCCAACATCGCTGGGTGTGTATTTTCCCCTGTATTATTATTTTTAATATCTGGGAAGAAAATGATATTAGTACCAATATTGCAGGTTGTGTACACACCTCTCCCCTGTGACATTGTTTTTAATATCTAAAGCGAGAGAAGATGATGTTACTCCCAATAGTGCAGGGGGTGTACACTGCCACCGTGATATTGTTTCTAAAATCTGGGGGTGGGGGAAAGAATGATATTACTTTCAATTCGCAGGGTGGGTAAACTCCCTCTGTGATATTGTACCTTATATTCAAGGATAATATTAATCTCAATACCGCAGTGGATGTACACCCCCCTTTGATATTATTCCTAATATCCAGTGTGGGAAAGATGATATTACTCCCAATATCACACTAACGTACACGCATGTAGAGCTGTACACCTCTACGATATTGTTCTTAATATCCAGTTGGGGGGAGCATAATATTTCTCTCAATATCGCAGGGGTCTTACACCCTCCTGTGATATTGTTTCTAATATCCAGGAGAGTTGAGAATGATGTTACTGAAATATTGCAGGGGTTGTACACCCCCCTTTTGATACTGTTTTTAATACCAAGTGGCAAAGAGGATGATATTACTCCCAATGTCATGGGGGGTTATAACTTTTCTGTCATATTGTTTCTAGTATCCAGGGGCAGAAAGGATGATATTATTTCTAATATTGCAGTGAGTATACACTCCCCCCCCCGTGATATTGTTCCTAATAATCAGAAAGGGAGAGGATATTACTCCCAATATCGCAGAGAGTATACACCCCCTCTGTGATATTGTTCCTAATATCAAGAAAGGGAGAGGATGATGTTACTCCCAATATTACTGGAAATGGATACCGTCCCTATGATATTGTCCCTAATATCCGGTGGGGAAGGAAGAATGGTATTACTTCCAACATCGCATAGGGTGTTCATTTCCCCATAACATTGTTTCTAATATTTAGAGGGGAGAAGGTGATATTACTCCAAATATTGCAGGGATGTACACCCTTCCTGTGATATTGTTCCTAATATCCTGGAAGAATGAGGATGATATTACTCCAAATATCCCATGGGGGGTACACCCCCCCTGTCATATTGTGCATAATATCCAGGAAAGGGGAGGCTGATACAACTTTCAATATCACATGGGCTGTACACCCACCTTTTTATATTGTATTTAAAACCCAGGAGGGAGAGGGTCATATTACTTTCAACATTGCAGAGGGAGTACACCCCCTGTCCCGTGATATTCTTACTAATATTTAAGGGGAAAGAAGATGATATGATTTTCAATATCCATGGGATGTACACATTCCTGTGATGTGGTTTCTAATATCCACAGTGGGAGAAGATTATATTACTCTTCATATCGCAAGGGATGTACACCCTTTCTTGGATATTGTTCCAAATATCCAGGTGAAGAAAAGATATTACTTTCAACAATGCAGATAATCTGCAACCCCCTTGTGATACTGTTTTAATATTTAGTGGGGAAAAGGATGATATTACTCTTAAAATTGGAGGGAATGTATACAAGCCCCCGTGATACTGTACCCTGTATCCAAAGTGAAGAGGATAATATTATTCCCAATTTCGCAGGTAGTGTACACCCACATGTGATATTGTTTTTAATATCCAGGGGGAAAGAACAACATTACTCTCAATATCTCAGAAGGTGTACACCTCCCTTTGATATTCTTCCTTATATCCAGGCGGAGAGAGGATGATATAACTTTCAATATCACAGGGGGTGTACACATCCCTGTGTCATTGTTTCTAATATCAAGAAAGGGAGAGCATGATATTGCTCACAATATCACAGTAAATGTACACACCCCCTGTGATGTTGTTTCTCATATCCAGTGGTTGAGAGAATGATATTAATCCCAATATTGCAAGGCGTTTACACAACCCCCTTCTATATTAGGAGTAATGTTATCATCTCTTTCCCTGGATGTTAGAAACAATATCACGTGGAAAGTGTACACACCCTGCGATGTTAAGACTAATATTATCCTCTTCTTCCCTGGATATTAGAAACAATATCACAGGGGGGTGTACACCAAATGCAATCTTAGGAGAAATATTACCCTCCATGTTCTGGATATTAGAAACAATATTACAGGAGAGTGTGTAGACCATCTGAGATATTGGAAGTAATATTATCCTCTCCCCTTCTGCATATGAGGAACAATATCACGGGGGGAGGGGTGTACATACCCTGCACGATTGAGAGTAATGTCATTTTCTTCATTTCTGGATAGTAAGAACAATATCACAGGAGGGCTGTACACCCCATGCGATATTGTGAGTAATATTATCCTCTTCACCCATGGATATTAAAAACAATATCACAGGCAAGGTGTACACCCCCTATGATATTGAAAGTAATATCATCCTCTTCAAACATGAATATTGGGAAAAATATCACAGGGGAGGTGTACATTCTCTGCAATATTGAGAGTAATATCATCCTTTCTACCTCTTGGATATTGAGAACAATATCACAGAGGTGGTGTTTCCCCCACCAGCGATATTGGGAGTAATATTATGCTCTCCCCACCTGAATATTAGAAATAATATCAAAGGGGGTGGGACTGTAAAACAGTTCAACCATTGTGGAAGACAGTGTGGCGATTCCTCAAGGATCTAGAACTAGAAATACCATTTGACCCAGCAATCCCATTACTGGGTATATACCCAAAGGATTATAAATCATGCTGCTATAAGGACACATGCACACGTATGTTTATTGCAGCACTATTCACAATAGCAAAGGCTTGGAATCAACCTAAATGTCCATCAAAGATAAACTGGATTAAGACACTGTGGCACATATACACTATGGAATATTATGCAGCCATAAAAAAATGACGAGTTCGTGTCCTTTGTAGGGACATGGATGAAGCTGGAAACCATCATTCTCAGCAAATTATCGCAAGGACAAAAAAAAAAACAAACAAACCAAACACCGCATGTTCTCACTCATAGGTGGGAATTGAACAATGAGAACACTTGGACACAGGGCAGGAGACACCACACACCAGGGCCTCTCATGTGGTGGTGGGAGGGGGCAGGATAGCATTAGGAGATATACCTAATGTAAATGACAAGTTAATGGATGCAGCACACCAACATGGCGCATGTATACATATGTAACAAACCTGCACGTTGTGCACATGTACCCTAGAACTTAAAGCATAATAAAAAATAAAATAAAAAAAGAAATAATATCAAAGAGGGGATGTACACCCTTTAAATATTGGGAGTAATATCATTCTCTTTTCTTCTGGCTATTAAAAACAATATCACAGTGGGTGGACACCCCCTGTGGTATTTGGAGTAATATCATACTCTCCCCTCCCGGATATTGGGAACAACATCCCAGAGGGGGTGTACACCTCCTGCGCTATTGGAAGTAGTATCATCCTCTTCCCTCAGGATATTCACAATAATGTTACAGGGTGGGGGTTCACCCCCTGCGATATTGGGATTAATATAATCCTTTTTTCCACTGGATATTAGAAACAATATCACCTGGGAGGTGTACACCCCCTACGATATTGACATTAGTATTATCGTCTTTCCTCCTGGATAGTATTAACAATATCAAAAAGGGGGTGTACATTCCTGCAATAGAGGGAGTAATATCATCTTCTACCCCCTGGATATTAGCAACAATACCACAGGAGATATGTTCACTCCCCACGATATTGGGAGTACTGTCATCTTCTTCCGGTCTGGATATTAGGAAAAATATCTCAAGGGTGTGTACACCCCCAGCGATATTGGGAGTAATATCATCCTCTCATTCCCTAGATATTGGGAGCTATATAACAGGGAGTGTACACCTCCTGCGATACGGGGAGAATATCTTCTTCTCCCCACCTGGATTTTAGGAACAATATTATGATGGGGGTACAACCTCTGCGATATTGAGAGTAGTATCATCTTCTCCCCATCTGATTATTAAGAACAATATCACAGTGGGGTGCACACATCTTGCAATATTCGAAGTAATATCATCCTCTCCCCCCATGGATATTAGAAACAATATCAAAGGGTGGATGTACATACCCTGCGATATTGACAGTAACATCATTTTCTTTATTCTTGAATATTAGGAGTGATATTCTACTCTTTCCTTTTGGATATTAGGAACAATATCTCAAAGGAGGGAGTGCACTTGCTGCGATATGGGAAGTAATGCCATCTTTTTTCTTCTGGATATTAGGAAGAATACCACAAAGGATGTGTACAACCTTGCAATATTGAAAGTAATACCAACCTCTTCCCCCTGGATATTAGGAAAAATATCACAAGCTGGTGTACACCCCTTGCGATACTGGGATAATATTCTCTCCTCAACTGGATATTATAAACAATATCACGGGGGGGGGGTCGTATACCCCCTTTGATATTGAGAGTTATATTATTATCCTCTCCCTCTCTGGATATCACAAACAATATCCCAGGGTGAATGTACATTTTCTGTGATATTGAAAGTATTATCATTCTCTTTACCCCTCGATATTAGGACCAATATCACAGGGGGTTGTACACCTCCTGAGATATTTATGCTAATAGTATCCTCTTCTCTCCTAGATGCTCAGCTTCAATCTAATAACACTTAAAATTTTACCTCTTTTATAAAAGTATTTCCTAAATGCTAGAACTAAGTGATATTATTTTTCTCATTCCACAACAAAGCAATGTTTCTACAATATCCTAAATGTCTCTTCCTTGGACATAAATTTAGCGTAATTAATTGTATTTAGTTTTTAATTAAAATGAGCATACCTGTTATTTAGTCCAGCCCTAGGTAAAGGAGAGAGACCTAAACTGGGGTTGTCAAATATTTTTCCTACATTACGGCAATCCCTAAAGCCTCTTGAATGTTGTTACAAAGGATTATAGAGCTAAGTCTAGATTCAGCAGGAAATAGTTTAAAAATTGATTAATGATGTCCACCCTAAATACACAAGTAAACAGTGGTAGCAAGTATACCGAGTATATGCTTTAAACTTTGGTTTATTAAAACAAGTAATTTTACTTTGTAAAACAATTTAAAAGAAGTTCAATTAGCTGAGCATGTTGATATGTGCTTTTAATCCCAGCTACTGAGGAGGCTGAGGCATGAGAATCTCCTGAGCCCGGAAGGTCAAGGCTGCAGTGAGCCATAATTGTACCAGTGCATTCCAGCCCAGCCTGAGTGACAGAACAAGTCTGTCTTAAAAAAAAAAAAAAAAAAAAAAAAAAAAAATTCAAACATTTTTAAAAACCTTATGATAAACTGAAAGTTATAGATTTTGAAATACTCAACATAGATTATTTTAATCAAAAATATTATTTTAATCATTAAAATCATTATTTTAAACAAAAATATTAATAGTATTTTTCTATATATTTTAAGCATTCATTGAACTAAAATGTAATACATCAAAATAATCTCTGTTTAATGAAATTTGTTAAGGTAACATGATCGAGGCTGATTTTTTTTATGAGTTTGCATATTAATTTTCACTCTTGCAGTTTATATTGTAATGATTATTTCTACAGCTTATTTGTTTCATGGCCACCTGCTCAGTTCTGCTATGTTGCACCTAAATACCGAGTGTCATTGTGATAAATCATCTATAGTCTTCTGAAGTGGAGATCTGAGAAAGAAACCAACGATTAAGAACACAAATGTCTAATTGCTGCTTGGGTGATATTATATTAACTTTTTCTTTAATTTACTTTGTAAGAGAAAATACGGTGATTTTAAATTATTCACCACATTTCCTTCCAATGTGAAACTCTTTTTGTGATTAGATTTTTACATTAAGTGTTAATGCGTTTTACTAAGAAGCGGGTTAATTGTACCATCTATTTTCAATTAGCCCTAATAGAGTGTATGTATAGCTGTAGAGTCTATTGTGCATGTCCTTATAGAAGTGAGGAAATGAAGTAAAAGCTATTATTTTGATGTCCTGATAAATTATATTCCATATTATTTTAGATTAACAGAATGAATGACTAATGTTCCATGTAGACATGAGCTGTGACAGCATTTTTGGCTCTTAATAAATCTGAATACTGGCTGATATCCAATCCTTTTTTATAGAAAATTAAATCTAGATTATCCTATTACCATTAGTTACTGATTTCTAAAAGTTGAAATATAGTCATTATTGACATTTCATCACTAACCATGCATTTTGAAATATTTAAGTTCTTTGTTATCTTATGAGAACATGTGTGCCAAAGCTTAATGGGAGGTATTGAATTAAATATATTGTTCTTCACTTAGTGAAAAATGAAATGTAAACTTTTTAGTTTTGGAATTGTGAATAAAAAATATATATATGTATACGTATTTAAGTATGTATATGTAGATATACATGAAAACTTTCTGAACAATAATGAAAACACTATTTAATGGTTGATAAGAATTACAAAAGTAACTGAAAACAAATTAATTATGCTTTCAAAAGGTCAAATATTTTCCTTGCCATATTTCATAGATAGTTTTAATTCAGGAACACTAATACATCAAAAATATATCAAATAATAGTATTGGAATAGGTGATTACAGTTAACTGACAATTCTTAAATGTTGAAGTCTTGTTCTGTTTTCTGTGTATCTGCTAGACTTTTAGTTGCCAGGGTTTGGGGTCAGGGATGAGTAAATCGGGAGAGCACAGAGGATTTTTAGAGCAGTGTAACTACTCTGTATGATACTATAATGGTGGTTGCATGACACTATATATTTGTCCAAAGACACCGAATGTATAACACCAATAGTGAACCCTAATGTAAACTTGGCTTTGTACTGCCTCATCAATTACAACAGATGTACCATTCTGGTGGGAGATGATGGTAATGAGTGAGGGTGTGCATGTGTGGGGGCAGGTAACATAAGGGAAATTCCTGTGCTTTCTGTTGAATTTTGCTATAAACCTAAAAGTGCTTTAAAAAATGAAGTCTGTTTAAAAAGAAGCAGAGAAAAAATTAAATGATCTCATAAATGTTAAAAATTTATAAACTACAAGAGTTATAGAGAATAATGGTATTACATTGTTCCATATAAATTTTAGAAACATTTTCTAAAGTAGCTATCTCTTAAACATTTCTAATTGAGTTAATAAATTAACTAAACATTTCAATACAAAGAAGAGTTCTTTAGATTCATTTAAGCTAGAATTATCAAAATAGATTTCATTATATAATCCATTTTTAGAGAATATCTATTAACATTTTATTGAGCTGATATTCCTCAAAATAAGGAATACAAATAAATTTATAGACTCAAGAAAAGCAGCAGAGAAATGGTAGAGTAAATAATAAATCAAGTCAAATTGTATATTAGCATTTGAATATAACAAAATCAGGTGGAAATTATTTTAGGTCAGTAAAGGCAGTCAAAAATTAGAAAACTACTAATGTATTCATTTATGCAAAGGAGAAATACATGATAATTTTGACATCTTAAATGTCATTTGATAAAAACAAACATCACTTCTGTATAAAAATTTACCTTAATGATGGAATGAAAGTAAACATCCTTAACAGTAAGAAAAGTATTACAATAGTAGAGAAAATATCAATTCTAATAATTAAACATGAAAAAATGCTTAAAGATGATTTGAAGGGTTGAAAATGAAATTATGTTTTTAAACTATGCTGACTATCAGAATCACCCATGAAACTTTTAAGGAGTGGAAATGTTTGTGCCACAAACCTGAGAATTTTGATCTTGAAAGTTTGATGTGTGTCTACATTATTTGTTTACTTCAAGATAAATGATAATAATAGATGTAATAACAACAACGATATTTATTGAGTGATTTCTCCATGTCTCAACTGTTCTGAAGTTTTTGATGTAAATTCTTTAAACTTTATAAAATCTGTATAAAAAAGAGCTATTATTATTTTCATCTTACAGATGGGGAAACTAAAGTGCACAAAGGCTAACTAAATAGGCTGTAATCTTTATGAGACAAAAAATGGGACGCAATTCATCAGCTGAATTTGGATCTGCTTTTTTTGTAATTAATCAAAATCTCAGGTATTAGCCTCATTGGAGCTATATTTGAAAAACATTCTTCTAATCACTTGACATTAAGACAGTACCTATCATTAGTATATATCTTATAGTTGATACTGCTATGTCTATTTCCCCAGGTTTCCATTTACTCCAGCCATAGCAGATTCAAGATATGTTTTATTCAAGGAAAGGTTCCTTGAATTAGAGTTTTAAATATAAGTTCTATCAAATTGCTTTCCTTCTTCTATATTTTTAATTACAAATATGTATATTGAAGTTTGTCAGTCTTTTCTATCATTTTGTTTTCAGAAATCTTTACAGTGTTAAAAATATTGAGAAACACAGAACTTTTGTTTGTGTTCATCTTATCTATGAACATTGACCAATTTAGAAATTAAAGCTAAGAAATTTATAAACCACAATAATACACAAAACACATCATATTAGTCACAGAGCAATGATGTCACCACAGGACATACAGTCTCCAGAAGTTATCTGCATCCATCTGAGAATGAGAATTAAAAAGCCAAATGATGTTTTAGTATTAATATGAAATAATTTTGTTCTCCTACACCACCTGAGACAGTCCAGAGGACCTGAGGCATCTCAAACCACATTGTGAGAAGTTGCCATGTTGTTTAACTTCCATTATAACCTTTCAAATATCTTTTCAATATCTGTCTCCATTTTTTACTTTTATTATTTAATTCTCTGTGTCCCTTTCCAAACTTTAAATCATATATATATAAAATTATACGTTAAATCATATATATTAAGTCATATTAATATATAATTATATATTATTTTTATATATAATATATAAAATTATAATTATTACTTTATTATTTATATATATATTTAATATATATATTGAATATATTTAATATATATTAAATTATATTATTTTATATATAATATATATAAAATTATAGCATTATATATATTAAATCATATAACATCATATTAATATATAAAATTATATATTAAATCATATATATTAAATCATATATATATATAAAACATTTATTTTTGATTGAATACCTGGTAACTTAGTCTTCATTTCTGAGATTTAAAATTTTATTTTTCAATTTTTCTTAGTCTCATCAGTTTCCTCTTTCCCTGTTCTTGCTGAGAATCCATTTTATTTCTGAGACTTCTGATTCTCATGTTCTTTCACATCTGCAGTGCTTTTGCTTTTTATTCAAATTGCAAAGATATGTTAAAGTTTTCTTTTGCTTCTAAGATAGATCTTCTCATATGTACCTAAGTATGAAAAGTTTTGGTCCTTATCTTCTTTTTTCTTCTATTTATCTTTTGTAGATCTAGTGCTTTTAGTTTTCTTTTCTTTTTTTTTTTTTTTTTTTTTGAGACGGAGTCTCGCTGTGTCGCCCAGGCTGGAGTGCAGTGGCGCGATCTTGGCTCACTGCAAGCTCCACCTCCCAGGTTCACGCCATTCTCCCGCCTCAGCCTCCGAGTAGCTGGGACTACAGGCGCCCGCCACCTCGCCCGGCTAGTTTTTTGTATTTTTAGTAGAGACGGGGTTTCACCATGTTAGCCAGGATGGTCTCGATCTCCTGACCTCGTGATCCACCCGCCTCGGCCTCCCAAAGTGCTGGGATTACAGGCTTGAGCCACCGCGTTTTCTTGTTGATTTTATGTATGCTAGCTTTTCCTGAAATAACTGTGCACATTATCAACAGAGAGTATCAGGGGTTTGGATTTCTTACCAACTTTCTTAATTTAATGATACTGTTTTCAATCTGCCTCTCTTATTTCAGTCTGCTCTTGTCATTAGTTACATTTTTCTTCCTACCACTATTTTCTTGATCCAAGGGATACCTCTTCTTTACAAAGCAACATCTCTGTCACTCAAAAGTGGCCCTTTCTTAAGAATGCCAACTCTGGTTGTGTGTACTCTCTACTCTTGTCTTTTTAACCTCCTAACTGATGGTGCTTTGACCCACTGTATCACAATGTGCTCAGTTGTTACCACTCAGAGTTGGGGCCTCTCCTTCTTGAAGTAAAACTCCAGTTGATGTTTTCTGAGCTCTTTCACCACCAGAATACCTTAATACTCAAGGTTTTCCAACTACAGCTAAACTTTCTCCGTATTACAATGTCAGCTCAGACACCGATTCTACTTACTGTAAATGTTTACTTTTCAATTTATCTACAGCATAGTTTTTAGTACTCTTTTTTTGTTGTTGCTATTCTGTAGTGATAGGTGATGGACATTTTTCCTTTTTTTTTTTTTTAAGTATAGAGAGATGCATATCTAGGCATCTGCTGTTATCTTATACACTGGAAGCCTCCCACCAAATTTATAATTATTACGCTTTCCATATATGGATGTTCTACCTGATTACTTGTCAAATATTCTTTTTCATTTTTATCATCTCTTATTCTTTTCTTATATTTTCTGGGCTGTCCTTTATTACTTTGATTGAAATATTGATTCTTCATTTTGTACTTTGTAAACCCAATATCTGTGTGTTTATAAGTCTCCTTCAGCTTTATGTTGTTTTGTTGGCTCTCATTCAAGGTTTTTAGGGGTTTTGTTCCTTTGATATATTTCTGTATTTTGAGGTCTTTAATTCTGAGCTCATTCTTTTTTTTTTTTTTTTTTTTTTTTTGTAGTAATTGTTAGAGACCTGAGTTAAGATTTTGTTTCTTTAGTCTATGGAGCACCATGAACACAGGACTATTGCAAAACAAATTTTCTATTTGTATTTTTGGGTCCACAGTGGAAATGTGAGTCAATCCGAAATCCATATGAGAAGTAGTTTGTGGTTACCAAGTTCAGGGGAGACGTATTATTGTTGTTGCTTTCTCCCTGCTACTTGGTATTAAGGCTAGATAGACAAGATACTCTGCTGACCTTTTCAGCATGGTGGTCTAATTTCTCATGAATACCTAAAGGGACTATGATGGCATTTGAAATTTTATACTTATGTACTTGGCAAATTGGATACATCCTTGGACTTATCTATCTCCTTTCTCCTCTGCCCAGTGTAACTCTGAAAATAGTAGCTAAATGTTACAAAATTTCCACAAATACTATCTATTGCATTATTATTTTACTACTAGGTTTCCTGTTGTTATTTTTATTTTGCTTCATTTTTTTTTTCCTTGCCAAATAAACAAGGCATGTAAAGTAGCTGTTTTGTTTTGTGTTTTTCTCTCTATATTCTTATCCAGTCTTTCTCAGTTGTTTCCACTGGGAGCAGGATTCCCTCATTTCTTCTTGTTCATGATAGTAACCTGCTTTATATTGTGACTGATCACAACAAATATGACAGCCAAGTGAGTGGAGAAATCAAATAGTATCTACCATTTTCCTACAAATCATATAAAAATAATATATTCCCACAAATCATATAAAAATAATACATTATGTCACCCCAAATCCTTGGAATATTTGATTCCACATGAAATTCCTCTGTTCTATGCCTATATAAAAATTGAATTAACATAAATAGAATATATTTAGGACAGTACCTGAGAAGAAAATAATGCTAAATGAAGAGATTATTTGTTAGTCTTTTGCTCATCCAATCAAATTTACTTTCTGTAAAATAAGAATGTACCCAAAATGAGGCTTGTAATATTTCTGAAATTCTTCAAATGTATTTTTGTAATATTTGTCTAACAGTTTTATTATAAATTAATGTATGACCCAAACTAAAAGCAACAATAATTCTTAACTTCTAATTTGTGTACAAATTTGCTTATTAAAAAAAATTAACTGAACTAGAAACTAAGAAACCTTCTTTTAGTCTTGGCTCTTCCTTTAAGTATCCTGTGCTTCTACATAATCTATTTGAGTACTCAAGTGATGCTCTTTTTATCCATAAAATAAAAAGAATAAGGTTAAATATTCAGTAAATTTCTTTACATATTTTAAAACATTTTTGTAGCTGAACTCCAAAGCAACTGGCTTTTTTAATGAAATTAGTAATCTCTGGGATAGAGATTATAAAACTGCCACAGAATTGTTTGATTAAAATAATTCATTTATGAATTCTTCATTTAGTAACAGAATGCACGAATTTCAGTTACTACCATTGAAAGTCAAGTATATTTTCCAGCTTTTGTTGTAGCTAGATGTGGTCATAAGACTAATTTCTGGCCAACAGTATAAACACAACTGTGACATATGCAGTTTTTAATGTTGCTCATAAAGACAATAATTAGACTTTCCATTTTTCTCTACTTCTTGCTTGGTGGGATAGTGAAGTGAAAGTAGAAGCTAAATAATCATTTTAGATTTTTAGATGAAATCTACATCTACAGAATAGCAGAGCAAAAGATAAAAGAAGCCTAGGTCTCCAACCATGTAACCACCATATTAGCTTTGATACAGGAGTGAGTTTCTTGATACTTTAGTCATTTTCATGACAGATGACATTTGTATCAACTAATGTAATTATATATAATAAAATAAGCATAAATAATATGTATCTGACACATATTTTTTGTTGACTTACAACTTTCAGAAAACAATGTTACAGGAGTGTTGTAATTGAATAAATCACTTTATAAATGCTGCAAGATATATATTAAGTAGAAGAAGTATTTACAAAATTGTGAGCTTATTTCTTTACATATGGTTTTATAATTTGCAAATTTGCTGTTTTCCTGTCAATTCTTTAACCCCAAATAAATATGTGCATTATTGTTTCATTGACACTTTACATAAAAGAATACAGAACCTTGATAGTGAAAATATTTAGCCAAGCTTAACAATTGTTGGATACAATATTTATATACTTTTTAAAAATTTAATTATCAGAAAGAAAAATCTAGTATAATCTTAATATTTAGGGGCATAATAGACTTTGAAGCCCTTATTATCTTTCACCTAAAATGATAAAATTACCTTTTAAATTGTATATTTGTCTCTAACAGTTTTCTTTCTCTTCTTATAATAGCACATGATGTCGTTTAACTAATGAAACTTATAAATTGACATTAGTTATATTAAAATTTATTACTTTAAAATGAAGCAGTATTAAGTATTTTATTTGGCCAATTGAAGAACCAAGAACCAGTGATTTTATGATTATGATAATTCCTTTAATTAAAAAGAAAGAAGAAAATATTAAATATAGTAAAGGGAATATATAAACAAGTCAAATATTAAATAATTTATCCTTTTTGGATATAGTTTATAGATCCTCTCCTTGGTAATTGAATCATTTCCTCCTGTTTATTCCTAATCTTCTTTTTTATTAAGGCCTTTTTTTTCTGGACAAACTTTTTATTGTAGAATGAGTTTGAACATAGTCCCCTATAAAAGGGAATAGTCTTCCTAATTTACCTACCATCCTACTGCAACAATGACCACCACGTGCCCAGTCTTATTTCATCTATATCCTCCCCACCCACACAATATTTCAAAGCAAATCCCAGACACAATAGCATGTTATTGCTAAAATTCTCAGTAAATATCTTTTAAAATAATCCTCTTCTGGGAACATCACACACCGCGGCCTGTTGTGGGGTGGGGGGAGGCGGGAGGGATAGCATTAGGAGATATACCTAATGTAAATGACGAGTTAATGGGTGCAGCACACCGACATGGCACATGTATACATATGTAACAAACCTGCACATTGTGCACATGTTCCCTAGAACTTAAAGTATAATAAAAAATAACAAAATAATAAAATAAAATAAGCCCCTTCTTAAATGTATTCACAAGATCACAATCACATCTAAACCTAACAATGCTAATTCTTTGTAATGTCTTATTTCCTTGACTAAATCATGCTTAAGGCAGTATTTCTCAGATGCAAAGATGCATTAAAAAAAACCTTGCAGACTTTATTAAAAATGCAGATTTTGATTAAATCATTCAGGAGTTGGATCTGAACTTTCCCCATTTGATTTCATTGCTTCTTATCACACTATGAATAATAAAGAACTGAAGTACTTTATTATCTCCCAGAATACTCAGATCCAAAGTTTTAAATAAAAACAAAGCATATTGACTTATGTTCCACTTTTATTCTTGCAACTATGTTACAAACATTTCTAAAATGTTTTATTTGAAAATTGTTATACTTAGAGAAAATTTACAAGTACACAAAATAACTATACATCCTTCATGCATATTTCGTAATTGTAAATATTTTACCATAGCTACCAAATAACTCCCCCCCTCTCATTTTTTATCAATGCATGTTAATATTTTTCTGAAGTATTTAAGAAATCAGACACGGTCTGTAATAACCCTTAAAATATTTCCATAATTAGTTCCTAAAACAAGGACACTGCTTACATAACCAAGTACAATATAAGCAAATTAACATTGATAAAATACTACCATTTTAAGAGATTTAATTCACTTTTGGTGTTCGATTAAATCCAGGATCATGTGTTGCATTTAGGTAACATGCCTCTTTAGTCTCCTTCAACCTGAAACTGTTCCTCAGTCTTTCCTCGTTTTTCCTTCCATGACCCAACTACCCTGAAAGATTATGGGTTAATCACTTTGTAGAATAGCTTTTATATTGTATTAGCAGATAGTGAATTCAGGCAGTAACACCACAGAAGTTTACAGTCACCTCTCAGTCAGTGCAATGTGTAATGAGGCGCACAATGTGCACTTGTCCCATTGCTCATAATAATTTTTATCACTTGATTAATATGTTGTCCATAAGATGTTCACACTTTGGTAATATTTTATGGTAACATATTTTGAGTTTATGTAGATATGCTGTTTCTCACAAAACAAATATCAAATAATTGGGAACTTATTTTGAGTCTTGCCTGAATCCATTCTTGTCATGATGATTGCCTGCTGGTGGTTCTCTAATTCAATCATGTCTCTATTCATTGTATTATTTAATATTATTCTGGCAGGTGGAAACTTTTCCTTTCTTTTTTTTTTTTTTTTTTTTTTTTGTTGTTGTTGTTTTTGTCAGTACGAGCTCCAGATTCCTGTCTTTATTTAATGGTTTATAATCTTTACCTTTCATTATTTATTTTGATGCTCAAAATTTCCCAGTTTTCGTCAGTTTCTATTCGCTATTAATCTTTCCCATTATTCTTAGAGAACTTTCTTCCTGTTTGACGAATATTTTTCAGTCTCACTTTACATTGTTCTTGCTCCAGCACCACAACCAGCCATTTGTTTCCAAGAAACTTGGGTTCTTATTGCTGAGGATTAAGTGTACACTGTGCTACTAAAGTGTTGTTGATTATAGGTTCTCGACAAATATTAGTTGTATTAAATGTGAAAAAATTATTTTAGTATAACTGTTGATCAATATAGGTAAAATTTAATTTTATAAATATATTATTGTACACCTTTATTAATAACATATCTTCTTATATAAATAAAATTATTAACAATTATTTAAAATTTATATTAAATATAAAAGTATCATTAAATTGAATGAGCAGAAAATGAGGCATACCTTCTTTTTAATAAGAAAAGGAAACCAACTAAACATATTTGGTAAAAAAAATATTTTTAGACAATTCTATTTGCAATTATAATAGATAAATTTACAATTTAAAGAATAGATTTTTATAAGTTTTTCATTTGATTATGATAAAGAAATTTGTGTGTAAATGACGAATGGTTCAAGGATTAAGGTCAATTGTGTCATGCTGGGTTAAATTTTTTTATAAGGAAGAAAGGCTATTAAAATTATCCCAAATGACAAACATACTGGTTTAAAAGAAACATGTGCTTTAATTTGTTAAGCTCTAACCTTTTCTGTATTAGAAAAATACTTTGACACAAACACTTTACAAATGTCAGCAGAAAATCTATACTCCATTTCTTCACATTGGTTTTGTGACATTGTGCTTGCTGATATTCGACAAGGGATAAGTTGGGATTGATTTCTTCTGCCACTGCTCTTTTCTGTTGTATTATGGGAAATTAAAGGGCTAGAATGAACTGATTCCCTTACAACCTAAACCTACAAAAGGTAATCGTATGTGCTCTCTGGATCTTAAGAGTTCAATAGAAATTTTAGAAACGGCACATTACTTTAAATTAAAGTAATTAAGAAAATATTGAAGTCTGTGAAGGAGAGACATGCTTCTTGCATACTTTATTAAAATGATTTTACAATTATTTTAAAAACTGATTTTGTATTTTGGGTAGGAGTTCTTAAACTTGCTCTCAAGCTATCCTTAGATAAATGCATCCAAAGATGAATATTAAATTCTGGCCTTAATTGCTGTAGAAAATTACAGACAATTGACAAGAGCTCATAGAAAATTCAAGTATTTCTAAATGTCAGGAAAATTCAATTTAAAGGAAGTAGTGCATTTAATCAATGTAAGAAAAAATTAACTTAGTTAAGATGGAGAATAATGGACTTCTATTACTTCATAAGTAATATTAATTCAATTAATTTTTGGTGAAAGTCTAAACTGATACAGGTTTTTTATAAAGGGACACATAGTGAAATCTCTCAAATTAAGGAATACATGTGCTTTGACCCAGTCATTTAATTTCTAGAAATATGTCATTTGAAGGTACTCGCAAAATTATGCTGTTATATGCCTTGAGATGTTCATTGCAATACTTTTGAGTAGCAGAAAAAATACTAAATTTGCATTTTATAGGTCAATTTAAATAAATTTTTTACATCTGTATGAAGAAATGATATGCAACCATTAAAAATAAAGTTACTCTTCTAGGCCTTAAAGAAAAAATCTCCAAAAGAGATTAATATTTAATATCCTTAAAGGCAAAATGTATAATGATGTGTTTAATGTGTTCACTTCAGTATGAAAAATAGATATACTGCACAGTATGAAGTGTTTAAATTATATATGAATGATTTTGGAGAGGTATGAATAGTGGTTACCTTTAGAAAGAGACACTGGGATATGGGGAATGGGGAAAATTTACATATTTCATTTTACATATTTTTCTATGTTACAATTTTCTGACTACATTAATAGTTAAATAGATAAACATATATATATTTTAAAATTAAGTGTTTCAAGTAAATTCAAATAATGGCATAATCTTCTACCAAAGATCTTGCTAAATGTTTAAATGAGAACTGAGAAATTAACAAATATTGTGAGGCCTTTGAAAACTGATTCAGATTGATGAAATTTTATGGTTTATGTTTTAAAAAAAGAAAACAGTGTGCAGGAAACAAATTGTATAGTAACAGGTTTTAATTAAAAATGTACTTTATTTTTAAGAGCATAATCACATAAACAAATGAATTATATGCAAACCTGTAGCAAAATATGTATTTGCATGATTATGTTCAATTGTTTGCTTTAAATATAATCATTATAGTTAAAGAGTACAAGTAAAAAAATGAAAATATGTTGATTATCTCCAAATGTGTATTGCTTTGTTTATTGGACTAAGATGTGTCAGTAGTTTGTCTATCCACTGTTAAAGTCAAAATATATGGATATGCTGGAGTTAACAAATAAGCACTATTCACATTAGAATTGTGAATCATAGATTGGCTAATTGTTCCTTCTTGCTGTAGATATAAACTTTTTTTTGTTCTATTGCCTCAACATTTCCAATGTTACTTGCATATGCCCCTCTACTTCCCCAAACACACACAGACGCACACACACACACACACACACACACACACACACACATTTTTCCTAAGTTGCCATGTATACAAAATCAGGACTTACCACATATTTTGTTAAGTAAAGGCTGGTTGATGGTTACTTCTATGTGTAAACACGGAGGGTATTCCTGTTTGAAATTAATATCTTTATCAGAAAAGCACATTGCCCTTCATAATGTGAGAGGGCTTTATCCAATCGATTGAAGGGCTAAATGGAAAAAAAAAACTGACTTTGCCCCAAGTAAGGAAGAATCTTCAGCAGATTGCTTCCGGACTTCATTTACAAAATGGCTCCTTCTGCCTGACTTTCCTCAAACTGGAACATCAGTTCTTCCAGGGCCTCCAGCAAGCCAGCCCATGTTACAGATTGAACTTGCCTGCTGCCATGACCACGTGAGCTAATGATTATATTATATGTATAATATTATTATATATATATCAGGTAGGATATATATTATTATATATTATATAATTTATAATATATATTATATTGATATATAATAATAAAATGTATATTATTATATATCTATATATATAATATATCCTATGTGATATATAAATCTTCTATTCATTCTATTTCTCTAGATAATTAATATATACTGTTATCTGACCTATAGGGTTTACAATACAAATAGTGGCCTTTGTACATACACTAAAATATACGTTTTTGTAAGTAGAGAAAATTTCATTAATAATATTTAAAAAGAATGTACAAATGATATATTTACATATATACAAATATACATGCACAAATGATATATTTACATAATACATGTACAAATGATATATTTACGTAAATGTATAAATAATCCAATTATGTACTCTAAAAAGTTTCCTGAATACAGTGTTTAGAATCCATTGAACAATGTTCTTATAGAGTAGTTCAAAAAAATAATGGGCCAGCAAATGTGGGTTGAGCAAATGAAATAATAAGACAAACAATTCAAATACTCATACATATTTATGTAATTAAATTTTTTTTTTGTCCTACAAATAAGTACTCATATTTTCTATTGGCAGTGAAACACTATAAACCTTGATAACATTTGAATCTGGTGCCTTTTGTTTCAGGTCTACAGAGCAAGAGCTGTGGAAAAGCAATTCTCTGTAAATGGAATTGTATTAGTGATAAAAACTGATCTTTAGGGCTAGGATCACACTAGCTCTATACTCTGCATCCTAGATAACAAACAGAGATGTTTGTTTATGCATTTTATGGGTGTGTGTGTGTGTGTGTGTGTTTGTGTATGTGTGTGTGTTCATGTGATTTTAGCAACTTCATAAGGTAAAGGGCTTTGGGGGCAACTCCTCTTGCCCATATCTAGGGACAGTTCTAATAAATCTACCCTTACTTTGTGAATCTGAACTGAAAAGTTTATGCCATCTTTCTTTTGTATCTATGAGTAATACAAATTTAATCAAATAATAACTTCCAAACATGCTTCTTGAACTTTTTCTTGATTCATATTTTAATGTTCTTCACATTACTATGTTCATCTTTAAGGTTGTCAGAATGGGACATTTGGAAATTGTAAATGTTCACCTCATCAATATGTCACCTTGTTAGTCTGCTACTTTACAGGAAAAAATATTCTGTGTTATACGCTGATGTTAATTTTAAAATGACATGGATCAATGACCAAAGAGTTTAAGTATTTATTTCCCTGGATATATATTATCCTATTGCTTAGTAGACGTCAGTGATAGATACTTACACCTTTCTGATTAAGCGCCTGTTGAACTTTAGATTGCAATAATCAAAGGGCTGTTCAATTTAAATTTTAGATTATTTAAGAAGTCTTCAGCCAAAAAGACATTAAAATACGTGATGATTACTGTAGACGTTATGAAAAAGGCTGTTAAATCCAGTGGGAATGTTCATCAGCATACTGTAATCAGTAGCTCGAGAGAATGCTTAATTACAGTTATTTGGGTGACAAGTTGATGTAGTAGTGGCATTGAAAGCAGAAAAGGATGCTTGGATTAACACTTGCAACATGTAAGAGGATATGAAAATGCATCGGTATCAAAGAGAATGTCTCATTTATGACTGTTTATATTAATCTCTCTTGTTCTACAAATTCCAAATGCAATCCTCACCATTACTTCACTTAAATTTATCTCAGAGAGAAACACTTCATTTTTTGTGAGAAACAAAATTTTAGATATTAAAGAAGGAAACTTAGTCTATTCATTTTATTTTATTTACTTTATTTTTGTAAATTATCCAGTGTTTATTCATTAAAAAATAGCTTTGATTTGTTTATCACCTTATTTCAACTTCTTGGTAGTGTAGAAGATGTGCAATTATTTTTGACTTATTAAATAAAATTTTATGATAACCTATTTCTTTTTAAGAGACATCTTTAAAGGTTCTTATTTATCTTTCATTGTGTTTATAAATAATTAAATTCACAGAAAGCACTTTTACAATACTGGCATATTAGTTTCCTATGGCTGTTATAACAAATTACTTCAAACTGTGTGGCTGAGAACAACATAAATTTATTCTCTCATAATTCTGGAATACAAAAGTGTAGGCATTGACAAAGCAGCTGTTCCCACCAGAGGCTCCAGGGCAGATTCCATTCCTTGTATCTTCCAGCTCCTAGACGTTGTCAGCACTCCTGGGTTTGTACCTGCATCACTCCAGTCTCTGACTTTATGGTCACATCGCTTCCTTCTCTTCTCTGTTGATTTCTCTTCTCTGTCTCTTATAGGATACTTGCCATTGAATTAAAGGCCCAGCCAGGTAAACCAGGACGACTTCATCCTCTCAAGATCCTTAACTGGATTACATCTGCCAATACTCTTTTTTCAATAAGGTTATATTCATAAGTTCCGGAGTTAGGATGTTCACATGTCTGTTTTGAGGGCTGTCAGCCCACTGCAATTGGCTTATCTAACAGTATAGTCTATATTGCATTTCCTATTGGGAATAACACACAGTTTTTGAAAGCAGATGCTAATAGTGTATGGAAGATTAATTAAATATGATATACATTAGAATACTGTATTATGTCATGTTTCAATATTGAGAATAAATGCTATATTTTTGGGTTACATCCAATTCCATAAATAGTAACTTTCATTATAACAGATCATGATTTCTTTAAATCAACTTATTTTATTACCTCTAATTTTTATGGGAGAACTGAAATACTTTATCTGTACTGATTATAAAAATGAACACTTATTTCAGCATCATGAAATTATCATGTATTTTGCCATTCTATAAGCCAAGTGTTGTGATAAGCAAGAAAATAAAACCTCAAGTATTTAGAACTCTAGTAAATAAAACATAATAGAAAATAACAATGTAATTGTGATATAATACAATATTGTTGTTTGAATACAAGTGTACACATACATGTATAATATAATAGAATAGAGAAAATTATAATTAACCTTGGTCACAGTGAGCACAGTAGGCAAAGTTTCAGGGAGTTATGTGGTCTCTGAGAAATTCTTTGTAAGACAAATAAGAGTTTGACAAACAAAAAAGGCGGTATAGACAGAAACAGTGGCAGAAATGGAGTTATAATAATACCAAATTGCTATATAATAAATGGGGTGGCAATAGAATGATCATGTTGGGATTTCTTTATGCCTTGTTATGATGGCTGGACTTCTGATTGGTAAAGGAAACAAAAATTCTAAAAGGAAAAGGGCATGAAAATACAAAATTTGTATTTTAGTGGAATTATTTGGTAACAGTGTAAAACATAAAAGTCCTTAAGATTTGAAGTCAGGAAATATGTTTCCTTATCGATTCCAATGAGAGATAACAACAATCAGATTTTTAGAAAGAAAAGTATAGATGAAAATAAAAACATGATTATGAAAAATTTATTATGGTTAAAAAGAGCATTTGCAAAATAAATTATAATTTAAGACTTCTGCATAGAAACCACATGACAAAGCAACTCCAAGACTCTGAAACTAACCTATAGAATTGATGTCAACAATTCATTTTACTACAGTTAGTAAAACAACTATGAGAAATATTTAAGCTATTAGATGATCTGATACTTCAAACAGCAGTAATCATATGGGACATATTCTATCATTATAATAAAATGAAGTAAAATTTTTTAGAAAATGTTTTTCACTTTAAAAACTAAAAATATAGGTTAATGAATAATGCAGTCAATAATCTGACAGGCAAAGAAAATACAAATTCTAAAGATTTAAAAGGTCAGATACCACCAAAGTTATTCTTACAGGTCTATCTATGCTGTTAAACATTTTTCTTACAAGAAAATAAACATTTTATAGCAATTTTTACATAAATAATTAAAAAGTATATTAGAAGATTTCAAATCAAAAATAAAAGAAATTAAGAAATGAAAAAAGAAAAAGTGAGAAAAATCACTCGTTTTTGAGGATATACATATATTTTGAGTAATAAAAATAATGAAAACTGTTCTAATTGGATTTAAATCTGTAAGTTTATAATACTGGATTATTAGTACTTTATGTACATATAAGTCTTTTGTTGAGTACATTTTTCAAAGGATGGAAGAGGAAAAGAAGGGGAAAGGGAAAAGAGAGAGAGGGAGGGAGGGAGAGAGAGAGAGATGGCAAGCCGCACAGTTCTGTTAATTAAAGTAACATTGTGTATTTTGCTTAATAAATCTTAAACTGTTGGTACTTTCAGTTGACTTGTTCTTTAAGCCAAAAGTTCACTAATTTAGAGAATTTTTTTCCTATAGTTATTCAAGTCCCTGAGATGCTCAGAGCAAATTCTGCTAATTGAGGACATTCTGAGTTTCAACTATTTTCATTCTGGAATGTTCACACATTTCAGCAAAATATTTTCTTGGGTATCATTTGTTGACAAACTTTTGTAAGACAGACTCACTGAAAGATTTATCTCTATCATTCTTTCAAACATTTCACCATTATTTAATTAAATAAAGCCCTACCTCATTAATGTCTTTTGATTCAAATGTAAAACATAATTTTAAGCAGTTAAAAAAAGATTGAATCAAAAAATTATTTTGGCTGGTTACAGTGGCTCAGGCCTGTAACCCCAACACTTTGGAAAGGCAAAATGGGAGGATCATTTAAGGCCAGGAATTCAAGGTTATAGTGATCTATGATTGTACCACTGCAATCCAGCCTAGGTGACAGAGTGAGACCTTGTCTCTAGTAAAATGAATACATTTAAAAAAAAAATTTGTTAATAAGATGAGAGATTTGAAAGCACAAATAGAAACTTTTAAAATTAAGTTCTGTATAACATTTGAGTTATTACCTACGTTGGTAGGATTACTTTAAACGTCATCTTGTTTGCAAGCTATAGTTTCCATAATACAACTTTCTAAGGCCTGTGAAAGATAAAGTTTGGCACTCCTTCCAATGAAGAATTTGTTTTAAGATTTTCCAAGTCGTTTTAAGAAATATATAACCAAACTTTAAAGGGCTGTCAATTCATTAAATATCATTTTAAGACATTTATGTTTTAAAAGTTATTCTTCAAAGACACAAATATTCCTGAAATTCAGTTTATTACTAACAGCAAAAGGAAGTTGACATCTGCATGCTGAATCTCTTTAACCCAGTATCAGCCTTGTCATAAACGTGTATCACTGTAGTTACTCTAAATCTTTATACCTATAATACTGACTCACTTTGATAATTATGGCTTTGGGTTTTAGAGAATGCACAAAATTGTTTAGATGCATAATAAATTAGATTTAAACCAAAATTTTATACATAAAATCTAGTGTTTGCATTGCCAAACAGAACAGATAGAATGATAATATGAACTGGGTAAAATGGTAGACATAATTTTAAAAATATCAGGCATTACATTAAGTGCAAATGGATTAACTATACTTATTAAAAACAACTTCGGACTGGATTATTTAAAGTCAGCTTTATATGAGTTAATATACATATAGATGTATATTCTCTATACCATATATATGCTATATTGAAAATAAAATCATGTAAAACCATATGATCATTGAGAAAAAAAGAAAACATCCATAGCTATATAAATATCAATCAAATTGACTTAAGGTAAAAATCATAATGAAAATAATACTTCATAATGATAAAAGTTTCAATTAAACACGAGTTGCAACAATTCTAAATTTTATGTATCTAATAGCATAACCACAAAATATACAACAAAAATAAAACTACACCAAGATATGGAAAATTCACAATTATATAAATAATTTTAACACATCTATTAATAAAAACAGAAGTAAATAGCCATTAAAATTTGATCACAATTAGTAAACTGGATAAATGGGCGAAAAAATAACAATGTATATAAGAACAGCAGAATGTACACCTCAAACACACACAGAATCTTTACAATAAAATGGACTATCTGCGGAACCACAAAGTCTAAACCGCTTTTCTTGTTACTTTCATCTGTATTGTTTTCTCTTTAGCATGTTGGGGTGTGTGACATAGAAGCTGATCTAAAATTAAAGCGCTAATCAAAATACATTCTTGAAGCAAATTAAGATAGGAGAATTGCTATATCAAGACTTATAAACTTACTATAGTTAAAACAAGGTGGCATTGGAGCAAGTGACAAATGGGCCCACTGACTAGGATAAAGAACCGGTAATTACTGTCTTTTTAAAAAACGATCCTGGGTCTGGGTGCTGTGATTCACACCTGTAATCCTAGTATTTTGAGAGGCCAAGGCAGGTAGATCACAAGGTCAGCAGTTCAAGACCAGCTTGGCCAATATGGTGAAATCCCGTCTCTACCCAAAATATAAAAATTACTCAGGTGTGGTGACAGGCACCTTCACTCCCAGCTACTCGTGATACTGAGGCAGGAGAATCTCTTGAACCCAAGAGGTGGAGTTTGCAGTGAGCCGAGATTGTGCCACTGCACTCCAGTCTGTGAAACAGAGTGAGAATTCGTCTCAAAAAACTAATAAGAATAATAAATGAAAATAAAAATAAATGATCCTTGGTCAATTGGATGCCCATACTAAAAAGGAAGAAACAATTTGGTCTCCACCTTAACTATTGGTAAGGAAAGAAAATCTAGTAGATAAATAATCAAGAGGCTTGAATAAACGTGTTGCAAAGGAAGACACCAAATATTAATTAAACAGAAGAAAAGGTACTCAACCTTAATAAACCTCAGAAAAATTGACATTTAAACCACAATGAGATACTATTATATGCCCGTGCAATAAAAAAATTTAAAACACAAATAAACCTAAATGTTAGCAAGTATATTTCATGCTTTGAGTTTTCATGTATAGCTGATAGGAATGTAGAGGTACAGTCATGTTGGAAAACTATGACATCATTCCAGTAACGTTTAACATATTCATATACCATGACATAGCAATTTCACCACTATATAAATATCCAAAATGAATATGCATATACATGTACTAAAGGATATATAAAAGAGTTTTTATAAGCACGTTAATCATAAGAGTCACAAATTGGTAACAACTTATGCCCATCAATAGTAGATGCATGAGTAAATTTTGATTCATTTGAACTACAGAACATTAAGCAAAAATAAGTACAAAAGAAACAGTTATACTCAATAACATAAGTACATCTCACAAACATAATATTGGATTTAAGAAAACACATGCAATGAACTTGAAAATACATAATTGTGTATATATATATTTAAAAAAATGAACCTATAGTATTCATGAATGTGTATTTCGAAGTTAAATATGTAAAGAAAAACAAATTATGGAGGCTGAGGCAGAGCAGTGGCCTGAACCCGGGAGGCAGAGCTTGCAGTGAGCCGAGATGGCATCACCGCACTCCAGTCTGGGCGACAGAGTGAGACTCTGTCTCAAAAAAAAAAAAAAAGAAACAAACAAAAACAAATATTAGGGAGGCTGAGGCAGGAGAATTGTATGAACCCAGAAGGCAGAGCTTGCAGTGAGCTGGGATCACGCCACTGCACTCCAGCCTGGGCGACAGAGCGAGACTCTATCTGAAAAACAAAGAAAAAAAAGAAAAAAGAAAGAAAGGAAAACAACTTAGAAGTTTATGGTAACTTTTTTAAGGACAAGATAGTGGTGACTTTGGTGGGAGGTGTGGACCTTTGTGGCTGAAACAAAGTTAGTTTGAGACATGGCACAAGGACTACTTCCATGGTCCTGTCGCTGTCCTATTTCTTGACCTAGGTGGCTTCTGCATGGTTCTTCACTTTGTGATAATCAATTGTGCTACATATTTTGTCGATTTTCCTTATGTGTATCTTATTTTAATATACATCTTTTAAAAAATATTAGTCAACACAAGTTTTTAAAAAATGTTTATTGTTTTCATTGTAAATTGACAAATTATAGTTTCATAAATTTATAGAGTAATCAAAGTAATGTTATGATTTATAAATACTATGTGGAGTATTTAAGTCAAGCTAATTAACATAATAGTTACCTCAAAGATATATCATTTCTTATGGTGAGAACATTTAAAATTTACTCTGTTAGCAGTTCTGAAATGTAGAATAGATTATTTTTTACTGTAATCACTCTACTGTGTAATATATCTCAAAGTATTAAAAAAAAACTTTATTCCTCCTAATTGAGGCTTTGTACCCTTTGACTATCATCTCCCCATTTCCCTGCTCCCTAGCCTCTGTAATAACCATTCTATTCTCTGCTTCTTTGACTTTGATTGTCTTAGATTCCATATAAGCGAGAACTTACAGTATCTGTCTCTCTGTGTCTGATTTATTTCACTTAACATAATGTTTTCCAATTTCATCTATGTTGTTACAAATGACACTTCTTGCTTTTTAAGGTTGAAAATTATTCCATTGTGTATATATACAACTTAAGTATATTTATAGGAATGATATTTAAAAAGATGAATCTTTCACAGTTAATACATAAATTGATTCTATTATACTCTAAAAAATAAAGTGCAAAAATAAAGTGGCATCAAATTTGGAAAAATAATATTTAGTGTAAGCAATTGTGATGCAGGACAGGCAAGCCCCAAATTAGGGGCTTAGTCTAGGAGGGTTCTTGGCTTTTCTCAGGAAAGAATTCAAGGGTGAGCCAATGGCGTTAGACAGCAACTTCTATTTAAGCAACAGCATAATGCAGCAGCAGACTTATTGCTCCTTGCAGAGCAGTGCCACCCAATAGGCAGTGTGCCCAGAATAGCAGCTGAACGGCTGGTCTGCATTCATATTTATACCCACTTTTAATTACATGCAACTTAATGGGCAATTTTTGCAGAAATTTCTAGAAAATGGGTGGCATCTTCTGGGTTGTTGCCATGAAAAGGGGCAGTAACTTCTGAGTGTTGCCATGGCAACAATAAACTGAAATTGCACATTGTTGAGTGTGTCTTATGGGAAGCTGCTTCTGCCAAACACCTGCTTTAGCTATTCCTCAGTTTGGTCCTGTTTTGTCGAAGCTCCCTGCTTTGGAGTCCAGTTCTACCTCCTACCACCATTAAAAAAAAAGTATTAATAATTTAGAAAATAAACATTAACACAATTAACATAAAATAATTACGATGAATTAAAAATTAACTAATGCTCAGAGAAAATGAGCATAAGAAATACAGGTGAATGTTCAGTGAGCTGAGATCATGCCACTGCACTCCAGCCTGGGTGACAGAGCAAGACTCTATCTCCAAAAAAAATAAAATAAAATAAAGAAGAAGAAGAATTACAGGTGAATGCTATCAACGCTTGCTCAAATACAGAATTCATAAGGATGAGGAAAATAAAGGGTTTGTAAAGTAAATTATTGATACATTTAATTATTTAAATAATACATTGGTCATTTAAATAGTTAAATTTTTTTGTTAAATATAAAACATAGTTGAAGGCATTTTCAAGACAGATAAATATATACAACAAATATGATAGAGTAAAACTATGTGTTAATAAAAGCACCAAGACTAAATTTAAAAGATAGTGAAATATATAGAAAATTCACTAAAATGAAAATCTATTTATTAAATAGCTGAAGTATTTTCAAACTGAAAAAAAAAAAAAAAGTAAAACTATCTGTATTATATATGCAATTTTTAAAGCCATTACCTAATGTCAGCAATGATGAGACTTAATTATGTAACACTGTTAGGTATGAAATAATAATCAGAATTTGGATATTTGTGGGTATTTAGGTATGATAACTGCCCTTTTTTATATATACACATTTATATTTACAGGTACATTTGCACATATATACACATACACATTGTGTGTGTGTGTATATATATATACACATCAATATCAATATATGCATGTATAATTTTATTTTAATAGATGAGCAAAGCAGATAGAAAGACTAGTAGTACTTGGCCAGGTGAGGTGGCTCATGCCTATAACCCCAGCATTGTGGGAGGCCAAGGCAGGGAGAGCACCAGGTCAGGAGATTGAGACCATCCTAGCTAACACGGTGAAACCTCGTCTCTACTAAAAATACAAAAAAAAAAAAAAAAAAAAAAAAAAAAAAAAAAAAAATTAGCCGGGCATGGCGGCGGACACCTGTAGTTCCAGCTCCTCGGCAGGAGAATGGCGTGAACGTGGGAGGTGGAGCTTGCAGTGAGCTGGGATCACACCACTGCACTCCAGCCTGGGCAACAGAGCAAGACTCCGTTTAAAAAACAAACAAACAAACAAACAAACAAACAAAAACCCCAAAAAAACACAAACGACTAGTAGTACTTGGATCTTGTTAATGTTATTTAGTTTTATATATATTCACACATTTTTCTATCACTGAATACACTGCAAACCTCCAATTTAAGTTCTATAGAATTTCTTTTATTAACAAAAAGTTTATACTTAAAGGATGTCACTCCTCTCACCAATCTCTCTGCGTTTTCGTTACTGTTACACAATATGTTCTTATAAGGAGCAATTGATATCATTGAGTCCATTGATATCATTTATTATTAGATATGCTGAAAATTTTATCATAATGCAGTATCAAAATTCTCACAAAGCAATTATACTCATAATAATATTTACTTTGTTTAAGATATATGTGCCTGATACATTGTGGTTACAGAGAATGAAATACCCAGACAAGTCACTGCTGAATGAAGGGCTGTGGAAAAATGGGAGTGACTCGCCCTAACCTTTATTGGCAGCTAAACAGAATAAAAACATTAAGGGGGCGGGAGGGGGAGAATATAGTAAATCCAGGGGGACAGGGAACAATTAACAGGGGCAACAAAAACAAAAACAAATTCTTAAAGCCAGTATGAAAATAATCAATTTCACAAGAAAAGTTTGCTCGCAGTTGAGAGAAATGTTTTTAGATATCATTAAGTAATTAAATATGTTTTCCACATGATGGCTAAATGAAAGAAGGGAAGTTAAATAATTTAAATTTGGTGAAAAATATTTGCAACAGCCATTGACTGAATAGAAGTGGGACATAAATTTTGAAAAGCAAAATAATTGATGAAGAATGAAACACTAATAAGATTTGAAGTCATAAGTATTTCTTGCACCAATATTCAGGATATTGAAATCTCAGAATTGATGACCAGTTAGAAGTGAAGAGGAATACATTGTATGATCTACTTAAATAAATCTCAATAAATTAAGTAAGAGAAGATAAAGCCGTGTGGCAGAATAGATACTAAAATGGACATGTTCTATTATATTAATCCATCATGGAGATAGTATATCTGAATTTTTAGAAACTTGGTGTCCTGTGATGTAGCTATATAAGCCTCCACATTATCTTAATGTGAAAAAAAGCAAAAACAAAAAAAATGTATATGGTTTTAGTAATTGTGTGGCATTTTCTACATTCATTTGCAGCTTCTTCCCTGCACATCTGTCTTTCCTTTCGAGGAATAAAATCACACTCGGTTTTAAAATCAACTGGAGAGCATAGGAATGTATGCTTATGTCACTAAATATACTTCTCAAATGATCAAATATCGTGGTATGGTGGCATAGCATGCATTTTCAGTGGTTGCAATTTCACTTTTGCATATATGAATAGTATGAAAAAATATCTTAACGATTTACTACCAAAATACTAGTAAAATTTATGACTGGACACAGTGGCTAACGTGTGTAATCCCAGCACTTTGGGAGGCTGAGGTGGAAGGATTACTTGAAGTAAGGGGTTTGAAACCAGCCTGGGCAACAAAGCAAGACCCCTTATCTACAAGGAAACAAACCCAAAAACACAGTTTATGTAGCCACAGAATAACTAAATTTGTAAGAGATTTAAAAGGGAACAAGTCAGGAAAAAAGTTGAAACCCGTCAATATGTTTCCTATCCTGTATTTGCAATGACCATTCAAAAGGCAAGCCCCTGTGCCATCACTTGAGTTAATTCTCCAACATTCTTTCCCATTCTTTATTGCTGTGCACTTTTTCCCTCCCTCTTCAAATCCTTAATCACAATACACAAAACCCGTTTTCTCCAATCTCATTTCGCTATAAAGGAACATCTTCCAGAAATCTGTTTCCTCTTTGCCAAATGCGCTATTCACAAAATATCTGTTATATCCCATATACAAATCTGGTCACATAGTATCATGTCAGTGTAACCTATTGAATTCCTGCTTTCCAACTCAAGCAGCTTGAGAATTTTGTAACCTAGAAGAAAACATTTTACTTCACCCTAACTCCTGCCTTCAACAATCTCGTGACAGTTTGTGTAAACTGCTTACCCTGAATCCTTCCCACATATTTTCCAGAGATTTTTATCCCCATTGTATCAAAACTCCCCACATTGCTGAACTCAGTATCTTGTCAGCTGCCTTGAATGAAGTTGTAGAGACAATATAACTACGGAGAGCTGAGAGCTTCTCTTTCAGTTCCCCATCCAGCACCAGTCCATAACCTAGAAGCCAAGCTGTAAATTCCCATTTAATGATGGGATCAACACTTCTCTATGATATTTGACATAATTATTATGTATTCTCAAAATACTGTGTATGTATTTGTGTGTCTTTATAAGTGTCATATATATATGTATGTTGTGTATCATCTATCTATCTGTCTATCATTTATCTATTATCTATTTATCTATCTGAGAACACAGTCCTTTATTTCTCTTTCTAACTCACTTATTGTACCCTAGGGGTCTGCTTTATGGATTCTACTCGCATTACCTTCCCCTAAAAGTCTGGTTCCATTTAGTTTATAGGCTCTCCCTCTAAGTTCTAAATGACTCTTGATATTTTAAATATCTTCTATAATCAGGTACTCCGAAATATAGGTGGCTAGTCTACAACTTGTCTGGAAATTTCTGTGCTGGATGATTTGGAACATGTGTATTAAAATCTATGCAATATATAATATTTATGTAACATATCTACTATGTCCCAGGCACTGCTCCAGAAACTGAGGTTGCAGTGGTGAAAAATCAAGCAAGATGTATACCTCCTAAGAAATTTTGTGATAATAATTATTTGATAATTAGCAAATAAACTAAATTTACATACTTAACATATACTGAATTAAATAACTTTATAATTACACATATTGTAAACATCAGATTTATTTATAATTATAAATTCATATAAAGTTTATACATGAAAGTATATAGTCGTATATATTTATGATTTCACATATTTATAAATGAAAGAAATGTATTAAACATGAATATCACCCAGAAAATGAGAAGTAAAGTAAATGCCAGTGAACATCAGTTTTTTATCTCATCTTCCTTTCATCTCACCCTCTGCTACAATGCCAGAGAGTCAGGTGCTCCAGGAGGAGGTAGAAAGGAAGAATTCTGTCCCACTTCGCAGACCATAGTTTTGTGGAGAAGGTTTAATATTATACAAGATTGGAGTTTGGCTATTATCTGGGAATGGATATTTTAATTACTGAATTTAATTTGTAATTTAAAGTTATTATAGGATGTTCTATGACTGACCGTAACAGTCATGGGACCTACTGAGTTTTTATCCAGTGCCTTAGAAAGAACTTCCTCCTATGAACATATTTAAAGAATAAAGGACAAAGTAAGTAAGCTTTATTTTGAATTCAAGTAAGGTATGGTATAAAGTCGAGAAAGAAACATGAGCCCTGTGCCCTGCCTGTTCTACATACTGGTTATAATGTGATGGAAATAAAATCTAATTGGATAGAGAGTAACAGAGGGAGAGGTTGGAAACGTTGTATGAGGTAATCATGGAAACATTTTCCAGCTGTATTTTTAATTACCTTGTATATCCTTCTTATGAAAAATTAAATTGTTTTATTTCATGCCTAACATATTTAAAACTAGATTTACTACATAATATGGTTTGGCCATGTCCCCACCCAAGTCTCATTTTGAATTGTAATCACCATAATCCCCACGAGTCATGGCAGGCACCTATTGGAAGGTAATTGAATCACTGGGCAGTGTCCCCCTTGAGGTTCTTGTGATAGTGAGTGAGCTCTCAAGATCCGATGGTTTTATAAGCATCGGGCATTTCCCGGGCTGGCATTCATTCTCTCTACTCCCGACCTGCGAACAAGTGCTTTCTGCCATGATTATAAGTTTCCTGAGGCCTCTCCAGTTATGCAGAACTGTGAATCAATTAAACCTCTTTTCTTTATAAATTACCCAGTCTCTGGTATTTCTTCATAGCAGCATGAGAATGGACTAATACATTGTATTTTCTAGTTTTTCCTTACTTCTTGTGTGTGTCTCCTCAACTGTGATAGTAAGCAGTTCAACAACATTACCTGACCCAGGCCTTCAGGTTTGTATATCCTGAGCTGGATGTAAGAGCAGTGTGAGCCGATTTTCACTGAGAACTGCTGAGAACTGATGTAAAAGACTGTATTGAAGAGGGTAAAGGTGGAGTTCACAGTAAAATGAACAGTCAGAAAATGAGGTTATGGCCAGAAAGAATACATCATTGTCCAGGCAGACATTTCAAGGAGAGATTAAAAAACTCAGTAAGTGGAAAGAAGAAAGAACAATGAGAGACCTCTCCATTTAGATGGACTGAAGATTCAGATATATTATATCATATATAGAATCAGGAAGAGACCTCCTGTTGGAGATTCTATTTTATCGTCTCTTTCTGCCATATATATAGGAAGAGAAACACCACCATTATTCAAACCACACAAACTAGAACCCTGGAATTTTCTTAGAATTCTTTTTCATATTCATCTCCTTCCCCATACCAGCATTCCCACCTAATCAATAATAAAGTCGTATAGATATTACTTTCTAAATATGTCTTGTTTCTGATCCCTTTCTAACCACACTGACCTGATATATACCCTTTCATATTTTTATGGGCACTATGATATGTGATTTCCCTTTTTGAAATCTTGCCCTTAGTTCAGATTATGTTTATACTTCTTCCATGTGGAGAAATTTAGAAATATCTGGCCACCAAACTCACCTGGTTAAATCCAATCAATGTAGACCCAATGCTCTCTGAACAAAGTTCTATTCAATAAATTGCATTCAAGGCCCACAAATATCTAGCTCTGACCACAGCCTCATTCGCTTTCTAATCTTTATGTATCTTTGCTCATGTTCTTGATTTTCCCTGCATGCTCTTCCTGTTCTTTACCTGCACAAAGTTCTCTGAATCTTTCGATGATTTGGGCCTGGATCTCTTTGGATTAGATTTCCTTCCTTAGTGTTCCTGGAACATAACTTAAGAAGAGTGCTTTATTGCTTTACATTAAAAACATCCCTTTAGATTATTCAATAACCCAACAGAACGTAAATCTAACGATTTGCGTAAATCTCATAATCAGCATGTTAAATGAAAAAAATTCAGATATTAAAGGCTACATACTTCATGAGTTCCCTTACATGATTTCTAGAAAACACAAAACTACAGTGACAGAAAAAACAGATCATTATTTAATTTTGAGAAGAAATCAAAGGTAAATTACATGAAGGACAATTGTTACAAAACTGCAAGTGTTTTTAAAGAATATTCCCATAGATCAGTTCTAAATGAAGCCAATGATTCCTTTCAAACTTTATCTAGAATCGTGGAATTCTTATTAGTGAAAGTTCCTGCTGTGTATAAGCTTCACAATTCAGTACTCGTTCTGCTCTGACTTTCATATTCAAAGGCTAAACCACGGCAACATATGAGCTGCATTGCTCCCCACTGCTTATTTTATCAAAGAAAAATGAATAGTCAAAAGAGTCAAATATTTGTGTGCCTTGGGCAGATATTACTGGTGTGGATTTTAAGAAACATAAATTCTGAGTTCTCTGCCAATAACAGAATATGCCTACCATACATCTAGCCATTTGTTGTTTTAAGTTATCAAATGATCACATTTTCAATACAATAAGTTAATTCTTACCATAAAATATTTTTCTGGTAATTACTATATTTTGTCTACCCTAACTGTATTTCCTTATTTCTGAAAACGTTTCAGTGAACTGCATTCCTAAATAGGTGTCAGAGTATTTGGATCCTTAAAGCTATGACATTAGATTAAGTAGTTAATTGTATTTTTGAGTAATTTAAATATAATTAAACAATCATGCTGTCTATATATTATTACAATTTTTTTAAAGTTCTAATACACCAACTTCTACCTCTCTGAGGGAGCTGCAAATCACAATTCTTCTTCAATAAAATATTTATCTTAAAACAACAGAAATCCCAAATGTGATCATTTGGGAGATGTTTGGATACAATTAGAGAAGTACCTTGAATCAAACTGGCTCATATGACAAAGCAGCGGTTTGTTCCCCAAATGTGGTCCCCAGAACAGCAGCATCAGCATTGCCTGGGAACTTGTAGAAATGTAAATTTTTTAGCCCCATCATATACTAGATCTACTAAATCAGAAATCTGACTATTGGGCACTGCATTATTTGTTTTAACAGACAGCAAGATGATTCTCAGAATCTGCAATAAAAATATATTACATTACTTTAAAAACAGCAAACACAGACATGTGGCAGTCTCTCATTTGTGAAATATTAATTTAGGGCTTGTGGACAGACACTGCCTGGCAAAATTTTTGAAGCGAGTATTGAGAACAAAATTTAATTTGAAACATAAGCTTTTGCTTAGGTATGCAAACTATTTCAATACAAAAAGTGTTTGCATGGGTTTGCAAATATTCCCTAAAGAAACAATGAAGTTTTTGTTATTGTCGTTTTGCACTATAGCCTTATCTTCCTGAAAACAAAGAAACAAACAAAATACTTGAAAAAAATATTTGTCAAGAAGACAAATGGTCTTAGTCCTCAATTCTAGTTCTAAAAGTTTAATAATGTAAACTTAGGTGGTCTCAACTTTTCATTTTGTCTTTAGTCATACTTCAGCCCAAACGAGATGATAGGACTACTCCACCTAAGCAGTTCACTGACTTTGCGGGATCAGTTTTTCAACTAAGACGAAATTAAGGTTGATATGGTAGCACTTATTAATCAAAAATGTAAAAAAAAGTTACCTAATCTATAGGAAAATGTATCCTTGTTAGTTTAAGAGTATGGGGGATTGTCTTGTATTGAAAGCATCTTTATTGTCTATCCACATATTTTTTGTGAATTTCTCAGCTAATATAGAACAATTATTTGTTTTCCTAATATCTTTTTAGCATAATGTATCTACAAGTGTCATTTCTTTCTGGTGTTATAGTCGAATTAAGAACATCTTGCTATTATCTGTAAAGCCAACAGAATTTTTCTAGGGATTTTCTGCTTTGGTTTAGGTCTCTTTCATATTGTTCAGTTAGGAGTTAGCAACATGGCCATGGGGTTATTTCCTACTTCAGCTTTTGCTTTCATATTAAGTCCTCTATTTCTGTCTTAAGACCATTCACCAAGAATGAGAAGAGAACATAGGTTGCATATCTTTCATGACCAATACCTGAATGTTTTCTAAAAGTTTTGTAAAGGCTATCCCTGATGTATGAATGAGAGAGAACTTCAAACACTATGAGATTTTATTTTAATTGAAGTCTTTTCCTTTCCAACTTTGAGTTAGGTTGCACAAAAATATCTTCTCTTTATGTGTCTTTGGAAATGTCAGGCTTCCAAAAAGAAAATAGGCAAATGGTCTCATATAAAATGATGCCACGTTTCTAATTTTTTTTGGTATTTTCTGTTTTTATGAAATTTATCTTTAGAATAATGAGGTATAATTTATTAATCCAGGGTTGACCACATAATTTGTGGGCTCAGTGCAATGTAACAATTTAGGACTTCTGTTTTACAATTATTGAGGATTTTGAGATGACAAAACTAGGTTATTGACTGCACTGGTTGTATATCCATGAAGCTGACTGAATTAATGCTTTCAAAGAACAAATGCTTATGCCTGTTTGCTAATTATTTGTATTTTTTCAACTTGTTAAATTTCCTGCAATCAAGTCAGCCTCAGCATTTCTTGGCAATAAAAATGATTCTTGTCTTATCATTTATTTTCTCCACTGGGATACCAGCAACTTCTCTATTCAGACTTAAATATGTGTATTAAATTGGCACAAATTTTGTAGTTCCTATTAGGCCACCATTTATTGTAAATCTGCTGGACTGACATTATATATACTTTTCTAAGTATCAACTCTTATGACAAATAACAGTCAAATCAACATAAGTGTTTTGTCATTAGTGTGCCATATTGGAATCCTCCATTCTGTACAACCTCAGATCTTAGAACACTAAAAAATATGTATTCTCATATCTGTTCTCCAACAATGATGTAATTAGTGTAAATATTAGTTGACCATTAATATACGGAGTTTCCTAATCTTTACAGTGTGGGACAGTTTCATTCTTTATTTTTTCTATGTTTTTTCATGGTAGAGGAGGTATATAAAGAGTTTATTCCCATAATTATTCTGAAAAACCTAACACCATTAAATAGTGTTCACTCATTCCTCTGTAGAGATATTTTTTCCTTATTATGATTTTATATCATCTTACATTGAGCCATGCTAAATACTCCTCACTAGTTGCCATCCATTCACTATCAGATAAAATTAAATGATCCCTAAGATATTCTCTCAGAACTTTCTTTTATCACTCTATAATTGTTCCATGGATGTCTTCCATTATCATTGTTTCAACTATTATTTCATGAATATAAGTATCAAGATGTACTTTGTACTTTTAAGTCAAAATATGCATGTTTTTCTCTTTTATTTAAACTTTCATTTTCAATATTAAACCTCTTTCCTTTCTACATAAAGTCATTCTCCATCTACACTGTATCAGTGTGTTACTTGAAAAGTTCTTCAAAAATGTTTATTGATTTATATTGTTAAACCAAACTAAATACGGCCTGAGAATGACTCCATCTTTGTGGATGAACTGTAACTGAGCGTAATAATGAAATGAAAACCTAACTTAATAGTATATGCACCTGTAACAATAGCTGAGTGTTGGTCAATCCCAGTGGCCATACTTCAGCCACTCAGAGACTGCTGAGTGTTCAAACTATGTTTGAGTAAGGCAAATGGTGAGCTGTAGCCAATCTGTTCCTGTATCTCACTTTCCATTGCTGTATGTTACTTTACCTTTTCGTCTATAAATTTGTTCTGACCACGAGGCACCCCTGGAGTTTCTGTGAATCTGCTGTGATTCTGGGAGTTGCCTGATTTGCTAATCATTCATTAAAATCCTTTAAATTTAATTCAGCTGAAGTTTTTTAAAAACAGTATGTATAACATTAGATTCATGCATAAACCATACAATAAACATGAGCTTATTTTCACTGAAAGATTAACGAATTTCAAAATATTAAAATAATCTAAGACAAAATGTATCTGTTTTAGTTTTCTATATAGTATAATTCTAATAAAGTTATTTATAGTGAAAAAAATAACATGACATTGCCTCAATTTGATTTGAACTGAATTTGGTTGCTTTGCTCTTTTGAAGTGTGTGTGTTTCTATGTGTGTATGTTTACCCTTATATAACTTTGAAATGGAGGTTTTATATACATATATATACATACACATGACTTGACAAATTAATATTTTTGAGTAAAGTTAGAAAAACAACTTTTTAAATTTGCATTATAGTCCTCATTGAGCAAATTAAAGAGCATTGTTTAAAAGAATGTTAAATTGAGTCTTTAAATAACATTTAAAAATAACATGTTTATAATTGATCAATGTTACGTTTCTATCTTTTAGAAATGTGTTCAAATCTTAAAATTGTTCTATTTGTTTTTTGACATCTAACCACTCACACTTTTAGGTTTAGCAATTTTCAGAAGGTGAGAGCTATGCTTAAAAATATTATTGAAGCAACTTAGATTATTTAAGGAGAAAAATAACAGTTTAAATAATTTTAATATAATATTCTATATTTCATGACTGTTGATCAATGATTTCAATGCCATTATTAAAAAATAAAAGAATTATAAGCATGTGAATGTTATTTATAATTAAGACTTTGAAGAAAAATATCTACATATATGCTAACTTTCCATTGAAATACATTTTATTTACTTTTATTCAAAGTAAAAGTTCAGTAGTTTATAAGAAATAAGAAATAGTATTGACAGTAGTTGTTTCTCAGCCTTTCAGTGATTATAATACTTAACTATATTTCAAGTCAAAATATTAACATTTCAATTACAGTTATGCGTTATGCATTGTTTAACAACAGGAATATTTTCTGACAAATGTGTTGTTAGGCAATTTTATTATTGTGCTAGCATCGTAGAGTGTAGGCTTACACAAATCTAGGTGGTGTAATGTACTACAGATCTAGGCTATATGGTATATTTTCATGCTCTTAGGCTACAAAGCTGCACAGCATGTTACTGTACTGAATGCCATAGGCAACTGGAATGCAATGATATTTGCAAATCTAAGCATAGAAAAGGCACAGCAAAAATATGATATAAAACATAAAAATGGTACCCCTGTACAGTGCAGCTTTATGAAAATCTCATGTGACAACCATTGTATGTGCCGTCCATCATTGATCAAAATGTCATTATGAAGTATATGATTACATATAGCTTGCAGTAATATTTGACTAAGTATCACTTTCTTAAAAAGTCTGTACAATTGAGTAGAAAATATCACAAATTGAAATGAAAGGTTCCTAAATTTAATTAGAAGGATCATCACATTTTTGTTCTAGATGCTTAGTTTGATAGCTACCTCTGCTACTTTCAACTATGTCATATCGGAAATATTGATTATATTTTCTGAAACTTTAGTTGGTTAAAAAATTCTAAAATATTTTAGAATATTTTACAAATGTAGATTGATTACTTGTTTCCATAAATAGGCAAAATAGGCATTCAATAACTATAATTTACAATTTAGTACTATACTAAACATATGTATTTACTGCTTAGATTATAGAAATGGATCACTTTTGAAAGGGATTCATGGAGGAGAGATAACATTTTTGTCTAAATAGAGTACAATATATAAGAATTACTGATTGTGTCATCTACAGGGTAAAGTAAATAATTTTTCTATATGCCAAGAAGATTTTTATGAGAAACTGAACTTTGAAATACTTTGAAGCAAAAAGCAGGGTTTCCTTTGTGTTTGAGGGTGCAGTTTTTAGGTAGAGGAGAAATATTTATAAAGAAACCCAAGTACAAAACAGCATGTTTTGCTTGGCAAAATGTAAAATGCTGTATGACATAAAGTGATTTATTCACAGCCCCGAAATCAGAAAAGCTCAGAACATTGACCTGTCTTTACCGTGTTTGGTGAAAAACTGAGACCCTACCCAAATTGACATGTTTCTTTATAATCTTTATTTAACCCACTAAATATTTATATAATTTTGGTATAGAAATCTTAATACACTTGGCTGGGCATGCATGTTATCCCAGCACTTTGGAAGGCAGGGGTAGACTGATCAATTGAGGTCAGGAGATCAAGACCAGCCTGGCCAACATGGTTAAATCCTATTCTACTAAAAATACAAAAAAATAAAAAATAAAAATTAGCCAGGTGTGGTGGCAGGAGAATCACCTGAACCTGGGAGGCAGAGGCTGCAGTGAGTCGAGATCACAACGCTGCACTCCAGCCTGGGCCACGGAACGAGACTCTGTCTCAAGAAAACAAACAAACAAAAATAGAAAGAAATATTAGTTCACGCGACTGTGAGTGCTTCCCCAAACCCTTATAAATGTTATATAATAAAATGATTTGCACTGTATTGTATTTCCAAATTATAAAAGTTTTTCAAATTTTAAATGTATCTAACACCAAGAGTTATGAAAATTAAATTATAAACCTCGATCATACCAATATAGTATTAAACATGTGCCAAGGAAAACTGGTAAACATTGATTGAAATTATGCTATACAAATGGAATATAGTAGAAATATTATTTTGCTAGGCTTATAATAGTACTGTTTATTTTGTTACAATGGTCAGAGTTTGGGAGAACAAACATCAATTACTTTATACAACATTAAGACAATGTGATAATGAGTGTTAAGAGAATTTGAGATAATAAAAATGTTTGTTTTTAATTTGTAATGTATGAACAGAAAAGCTGTAACCATGCATGTTGAAGTGCCTTTGGTGATGAAGGTTGCACTGTATTCAAACTGCAAATGTCCTCTCTGCAAAGGCCCTCTATCAGCTGGAAGCTGGACAGAGGAGAGACTCCTAAAAGATAAAGGAGAAGTTGTCAGCTACCAGTGAAAGGAATTTATTTTATGCCCCCACCCCAACTGAGTGAGAGATTATTGAGTGAGGTGACACCTGAGATTTTACAGTAAGTGTTGCAGGGAGCAAGCATTTGAAGTAGACAGCATCTAGTAGGGCCCCAGGAGAGAGAATATGGACCAAACGTGAAGATCAAAGCTTGACTAGTAAAATCATTTCACAGCATGAAAAAGTCAAAATATAAGAACCCACATGTTAATAAACTGCAAGCTACTGAAATACACTCAAAGGGTCAGACCTTTCATGGCATGAAGGAATCAAAGTTTGCTAGTGTCATAAACCAGTTGCCGATTCAATTGTGGTCATTGTTCATTGAAATTATTTTTATAATTCAGGGGCAAAACCCTTGCCTTTTAAAAAGGGAATCTTTTAAAAAGGCAATATGAGTATCTTTGGAGTACGTGAACACCCAAAATCATATATTAAGAAATAATATCAATGAGATAGATACTATTACTTTATAACTGAATTTCTCATATGTAAATATGAACCTATTCAATCTTAAAATAGAGTACATTTATTGTGATAGCACCCTATTATAATATTTTATGCTGTGTAAATAGATGATTTATGTAGATACAATTTTTAAATTAACTTTTCTATTTCACCTGCCCAGAGGGTTCATATATTAAAAATTATGTACTTAGAAAAGGTCCTTGTTGTCTAAGCTTATGGGACAACCAGGACCTTCAGCTAATTATATAATTTTTGACAACCAGGACCTAATTATATAGTTGTTCTACAGTTTTGAATTATTAAAACTTTCAGTGAAATTCTTTGAATAGATAACTTCACTAACAGATAACATTGTTTTATTTATAATTATTTCATGGTTTTATTCTTTATCTATAAATGGAAATTACATAATCAGAAATTTTCTTATTATAATACGATGTACATCTTCTATTTTTTTCTGATAATGTTGATTTACTCTGTTTAGCTTATTTAAAAAATTACATATAGTGAAATATACCGATCTCAGTTTTACAATTCTATAAATTTGACGCTCACATTGTAAAATAGTATCAAATCAAAATAAAGAATATTTTCATCATGTCCAGAAGTTCCCTTTTGTCTCTTTCCAATCAATTCCAACTAACTTTAGGCAACTTCTGTTTTGATTTCTAGCATGTTATATTAGTTTTGCCTGTTGCCAATTTCTTATTGATGGGATTATACAGTAGATGTTGATTTGTGGCCAGCTTCTTTTGCTTTATATAATGCATTTTGAAATTAATGTTATTACGTGTATCAATACTTATTTCTTAACTTTTGGTAGTATTCAATTGTTTAAATACCCCACAATATTTTATTTATTTTCTGCTTATGAACACAGGTTTTTTCTAGTTTTTAACTTTTATAAATGAAGTTGCTAAAAATTTTTTGTGCACATATGTGTTCATTTCTCATGCAAAATATTTAGGGTATGTTTAACGTTAGAAAGAACTGACAAAGAATTCTGCAGAGTAGTTTTGCCATTGTCCATTCCCATCAACTCCAGTTATTGTACATCCTTACCAACATTTGGCCTTAGCAATCTTTATAATTTTAGTTATTCTAATAAATTTGAATTGATATTTAAAGATGCTTTTAAATTTTAAATTACATTAACTTGACTACTAACAATGTTGAGTACTTTTCCACGTGCATGTCAAATTATTATATATCTTCTTTATGAAGTGTCTTTTAAAATTATTTGCCCACTTTTTCTTTTCTTTTTTTTTTTTTTTTTTTTTTTGAGACAGAGTTTCACTCTTGTTGCCCAGGCTGGAGTGCAATGGCGCTATCTCGGCTTATTGCAACCTCCACTTCCAAGGTTCAAGTGATTCTCCTGCCTCAGCCTCCTGAGTAGTTGGGATTAAAGTCATGTGCCACCCTGCCCAGCTAAATTTGTATTTTTTTAGTTAAGACGAGGTTTCTCCATGTTGATCAGGCTGGTCTTGAACTCCTGACCTCAGGTGATCTGCCTGCTTTGGCCTCCTTAAGTACTGGGATTACAGGGGTGAGCCACCATGCCTGATCTGCCCACATTTTAAATTGTTTGCTTTCTCATTGTTGATTTGTAGGAATATATATATACACACACCATATATACCTATATACGCATAGATATAAAGATATATATGTTTTTGTATACATAAAGATAGATAATATAGTCATATTTTTAGATACAACTCATTTGTTACATATATGTATTTCAAACAATTTTTCAGTATAGTTTTTTATTTACCTGTATTTTCTTCTATAATGGGGTCTTTTGAAAAGCAGCAGTATCTAGTTTGATAAATTACACTTCATTATATTTTTCTTTTATGGTAGTGCTTTCTGGCTTTTGTCTGAGAAATTTTACCTAGCCCAACATACTAAGATAATCCAGATTTTCTTTCCCAAATTTATATTTTTCCGTATTTATCCAGTTGTTTCAGATTAAAAATATTTCTCTTGAATATTGCTGAAATTATGTTTATTGTATACATGTATGATTAGTTTGTAGATGCTCTATTCTGTTACATTAGTCTAATTGTCTAGATTTATATTATTTCCTAAAGTCAGGTAATGTAAATTCTTCACTTTGATCATTTTCAAGATAGTTTTAGTCTTATTGTCTAGCAGATTTTGGAGTGATGGTATTCACTGTGACCTCAGTTCCTTACATTCTGTTAGAATTGCCTTTGGAGACCAGGGAACACTCCAGAGGTTCACATTGTTATCTTTTAATTGTTGGTGGCTACACTGATGGTTAATAACATTCTGTCTCCTTAAGCCTTAATCTTAGGCATGGTATCCTTACATTGCAGAGGATTGGCTGTCCCAATATTCTTGTTCTTCCTTCATCTGTAGTATGAGGTCCAGCATTTATTCCTACTCCTTTTTGTTTAGTAGATTATATTTTTCTGTTCTGTTTCTCCAGAAACAATAATTTACCCTTGTACCATCAGCATACAGTTCTGGTTGTTCTTTCCCACCATAGATGCTTTTCCCCCATAGATGCTTTTGTATCCTAGGGGAGCTAAACAGAAGGATCCGTGCAAAGTCTGTGGCCCTCCCATAGCTGCTGTTGCTCACCACCAAAGACATGTACTATGATGGGTTGATAGGATTTGGCTGTGTTCCCACCCAAATCTCATCTTGAATTGTAGTTTCCATAATCCTCATGTGTCATGGGAGGGAACCAGTGAAAGGTAATTGAATATGGGAGTGGTTACCCCAGTGCTGTACTCAGGATAGTGAGTTCTCATGAGAGCTGATGGTTTTATAAGTGGCTTTTTCCTCTTTGTTTGGCACGTGAAGAAGGACATATTTGCTTCTCCTTCTGCCAATATTGTATGCGTCCAGAGGCCAACTCAGCCACATGGAACTGTGAGTCAATTAAACCTCTTTTCTTTATAAATTACCCAGTCTTGGGCAGTTCTTTATAGCAGCATGAGAATGAATACCATAAATCGGTACGAGGAGTGGGGTGCCACTCAGGTATCTCTAAAGACACCTAAAAATCTGGAAGCAAATCTGGAAATGGGTAATAGGCAGAAGTTGGAACAGTTTGGAGGGCTCAGAAGAAGATAGGAAAATGTGGGAAAGTTTAGAACTTCCTAGTGACTTGGAAGGCTTAGGAGACAGGAAGATGTGGGAAAGTTGGAGCTTCCTAGAGACTTGTTGAATGGCTTTGACCAGAATGCTAATAGAGATATAGGCAATGAAGTCCAGGCCAAGGTGGTCTCAAATGAAGATTAGGAACTTCTTGGGAACTGGAATAAAGTTGATTCTTCTAATGCTTTAGCAAAGAGACTGGCAGCGTTTTGCCCCTGCCCTAGAGATCCGTGGAACTTTGAACTTCAGAGAGATGACTTAGGGTATCTGGTGGAAGAAATGTCTAAGCACCAATGTGTTCAAGAGGAAGCAGAGCATAAAAGTTTGGAAAATTTGCCACCTGATGATGCAATAGGAAACATAAATAAATAAAAAACTTTAGGGAGAAATTCAAGCTCACTGCAGAAATTTTCATACATAATGATGAACCAAACAATAATCACAAAGATAAGGGGGGGAATGTCTCCAGGGCATGTCAGAGACCTTCATGGCAGCCCTTCCCATCACAGGTGTGGAGTCTTAAGAAAGAAAAATGGTTTTGTAGGCCAGGCCCAGGGCACCACTGCTGTGTGCAGTTGTGGGACGTGGTGCCCTGGCTAAAAGGGGCCAAAGTACAGCTTAGACTGTTGCTTCAGAGGTGCAAGTCCCAAGCTTTGGCAGCTTCCACATGGTGTTGAGCTTGCAGGTGCACAGAAGTCAAAAATTGAGATTTGGGAACCTCCACCTAGATTTCAGAGGATGTATGGAAATGCCTGGATGTCCAGGCAGAAGTTTGCTGCCAGAGTGGAACCCACACAGAGAACCTCTGCTAGGGCAGTGAAGGGGGAAATGTGAGTTTGAACCCCACACACAGAGTCCCTACTGGGGCACTGCCTAGTGGAACTGTGAGAAGAGGCCCACCATTCTCCAGACTCCAGAGAGGTAGATCCACTAATAGCTTGCACTGTGCATCTGGAAAAGCTGCAGTACCTGTCATTGAAAGTAGCCATGATGGGGGTTGTACCCTGAAAAGCCACAAGGATGGAATTGCCCAAAGCTATGGGAGCCCACCTCTTGCATACAGCAAAATTAGGACATTAGATATGGAGTCAAAGTAAAACTTTAGGTTTAATGACTGCCCTGTTGGATTTTGGATTTGCATGTGGCCTGTAGCCCCTTTATTTTGGCCAATTTCTCCCATTTGGAATGGGTGTATTTACCCAGTATCTGTACTCCCGTTGTACTAGGTAGTAACAACTTACTTTCAATTTTACACATTTATAGTCAGAAGGGACTTTCCTTGTCTCAGATGTGACTTTGGACTTGGACTTTTGGATTAATGCTGGAATGAACTTAGACTTTGGGGGACTGTTGGAAGGGCATGATTGTGTTTTAAAATGTGAGGACATGAGATTTGGGATAGGTCAGGGACGGAATGATATGGTTTGGCTGTGTCCCCACTCAAATCTCATCTTGAACAGTGGTTTCAATAATCCTCACATGTTGTAAGACGGACCCGGTGGGAGGTAATTGATTCATGGGGACAGTTATCCCCCTGCTGTTTTTGTGATAGTGAGTGAGTTCTCACAAGACCTGATGGTTTTTCAATGGTCTTTCCCTGTTTGCTTGGCACTTCTGTCTCCTGCTGCCATGTGAAAAAGGACATGTTTATTTCTACATCTGGCGTAAGTATAAGTTTCCCAAGGCCTCTCCAGCTATGTGGAACTGTGAGTCAATTAAAACTCTTTTCTTTATAAATTACCCAGTCTCAGGCAGTTCTTTATAGCTGTGTGAGAACAGGCTAATACAGGTGTTTTCTGTAAACTCAGGCTCATATTCTTTGTCAGTACCCAGTGGATTACACTGTTAAAAAGTCTGCAAGATTTTGTAAACTTCCTCTAATTTCCAATATTCTAGAGTTCCACACTTTCTCACAAAAACACTGAGAACACTGGTGAGAACTGCTGAGGACACTGTAGGAAAGTCATTGAAGCTAGGGAAAAAAAAGAACCAAAAAAGTTATCTATTAATAAAGAAAGGGTAAGTACTGATCCCATAACTAGATATGTAGTGGTGAAGGAACAAGGCTGGAAACAGTTAATTTTCTAAGACCCAGAGACCCTGGACCTGCTTAGGACTGAGGTTTAATCATACAGATTAAACCTGAATCTTAAACAGTCTTATTCCCCCAATCAGAGTAGCAACTATCTGGAGTGTTCTGCTAGCTCCGTAGACATTCCTAAGAGAATTGTGACATGAAAGACCTACTTGAGGTTTCCACCAAGTTCTTCTATCTGAATTCTTATGTGCTTTTGACTCCACGTAGATCAGGTAAGCAAATGTTCACATATTGTCTCTCATCAGGGGCCAACTTCTCCACAGATCAACAACTAATAGATTGTCTTGCCATCTCAAATTTTTGATACGTTCAAGCAAAGTTAGAGACTTGCTGTTTGCCTGGTCTTTTGTCAGTGTTCTTGTATGAGTGGGAGTGATATTCTTTGCAACTTTCTACATCCTTAAGTAGACACATGAAATGCAATAATGATTTTACAAGTGATATCTAGTTTTTAAAACTTATTTTTGGTGGTTTGCTTACTGTATCATAAGTTACTCCTTGATAGCTAGAGCCAGAAATCAGTAATTTTTCCCTCATTTATTTTGTTTGTTTTATGGTAGATTCTTTCAACATGCATACTAATTTGCTTCTTCCATTTTCAGAGTTTGTTTTGAAAATAATCTCTAGCTGCTGGTCCCAATAGGTTGTTTTGTTATTCATGCAAAAGATAGGTCAACATGTAAGTATTGTTTTAAATATGAATTCAAATAATTCTTGAGTCTTTTTTCTATTTATGAAAGAATCATATTTTGCCAGAAATTTCCTGGAAAGCACAAAATTGATTGTGTACCATTTTATGATTTTATCATCATTGTATTTTGAATTGTAGCTGTGTGTACCATTTTAAGAATTTATCATCATTGTATTTTGAATTGCGGCTGGCTCTAGATCACCTTTGAGCCTGCACTAATTATGGTGTTGAGAAAAGTGAAGAGAAAGAAGACATTCATGATGACATTTTGAAGGTTAAGAAAGTACAAAGAGTGTTCTCTTTGATTTTGAGTTATCCCATATACTTACAGATAATAAATATAGAGAACCCTGAACTCATTTCTTAGTTCAGCACTTATGTTTGTATTTATATGTTGATTTCTTACTTCCAAAAAAGGATTACAAGAATGAGCCAGAAACAATATTTAGAAAGCTTGTTTCTGCTGCTGTAAAAATAAAGTGAATAAAATTAATATTATTGCTGTATTTCACATTCTTTAAAATATTCTAGAGCTTGGGAAAATCTCTTAAATTGCAGGCAATATGGGTCAATGTCCTACAGTAGTTTCTAAGACTTTTCTGCTTATATCAACAGTTTTAATTTCTAAATTTCACCAAGAGGCTCTCCCCATTAGAGTGCCAAAAAAAAAAAAAAAATCTCTCTCCTTCATTTTTACATGTTGATAGATTTTAATTTAATCTATCTGTAAGGTTGTCATACTTTCTGTAAGGTTTCCTTTGATTCTTAATGCCAGTTTGTCAGCTGGTGATTCCAAACTGTTACACTTGGCTTGCAATCTTTAAAATACTACTTGAGAGTAGAGTTCTATTTTAGCTTTCTGCTGTCATCCTTCATGAAAGCTTTAAATGAAATATTGACATTTTTCATATTCCTTTAGTATATTATATGCACCCTCTGCAGTTCTTCACGTTTTTGCCTGAAATAATTTTAAACATAGGGATATATAATTTTACATATCCTTCTTATCAGTTTGAGCTTTCACTGACAAGCTATTAATCTTTGAAATATTTTGCCCAATGCTATGACGTACTGTAAGGGAAGAAGTGGGATTCATTGCTTCCAAATTCATTTGGGCAGAAATAGAACATCATTATTGATATTTATCATTTTTCACACACTTAAAATTTTGGTAAATGAAGTGCATCTGGGTCTTCAGTTGGGCCATCAAAATTAGTGCCGAAACAATGTAAGTAAGACATATCATTCATCAGTTGATTATGAATTAACACACTTGTTTCATCTTGATGATATTTATACCCATCAAAAACCATTACCAACTGCAGTACATCTTTTTTTTTTTTTTTTTAATACAGGGAATTTTGCTCTTGTTGCTTAGGCTGGAATGCAATGTTGTGATCTCAGCTTACTACAACCTCTGCCTTTTTGGTTCAAATGATTCTCCCGACTCAGCCTCCCAAGTAGTTGGGACTACAAGCATGCATCACCACTCCCAGCTAATTTTGTATTTTTAGTAGAGATGGGGTTTCATCATGTTGGTCAGGCTGTTCTCACACTCCTGACCTCAGGTGATCTACCCACTTCAGCCCCCTGAAGAGCTGGGATTACAGGCATGAGCCACGATGCCCGGCCCTTCAGTACTTAAATTATTTCAAATACTGTGAAAATCACTGAGGGGTTAAGTATGTGAGAGGAGTATTATTGATAGGAATTTTAGTATAAAAATTATTTTTCAATTAATTAATTTGTTTATATTATAGTAGTCATCATTTTACAAGAAAAAATGTATGATTTTGTAAAATGTAAGTTACATATTTATAGGAACATTTCAATTTTCTCACTTCTCCATTTCCAGCACATGATAAAGTGTTTTATAAACATAAAGGGCTTGATAAATAGATACTGATGAAGTACATATATGAATAAATGTTTGAATTTGTTTCACATTAACTAAAAGACTACTTCATTGAATAACCAATTTTCAGTTCTAACCTTGATTTTTGACCAAAAAAAACTTAGTCTTTTTGGACTTTAACTGCCTCATCAGTGATAGTAGAGTTGAGTTCATTGGTTTCCAAGATATTTCTTAAAACAGTCAATTATTTCATATATCTTTGATGCAACCATAAATATCCCTAATAATCTGGTTTCCAAACTATTTTTTTTTTTTGTTGATGAGTCAATTCATGTTATTTTTCTTTTTGCCTTACTACTTTGTTGATTGAAACAGAAGCATGGAAAATATAATTTATTGCCAAGTTCATACACAAGTATGTTTCTATTACTTTCATTATTGATTCTCTGCTTATTTTATTTTGAGTATTTTTTCAGAGTGGCTTTAGTTATATGTTTATTTCTTCATTCTCTAACTCTGAATTTCATGACACACCTAAAAATAAACTTCTCTCATAGTTTAACAGGGAATCTATAATTAGGTAAAGCAAAAGCAAGTCAAAACTTATCTAAATCAGTTGAGCATTTTAAATAATTTTTAAAATATAACCTTACAATCTTTGATATAAAGTTTTATAAATAAAATTCTAGAAATTAATTTTTAAAAGAGAGCCCTATTTGGGTGTAATGATGGAAATTAAATAGTTAAATGATCATTTAATATGGAACTATCTATATTCTTATTTAGTAATACCTTAATGAAATAACATAAGCAATGTTACATTGAAAGATATAAACACTTTACTATAAATTATGACCATAATTTTTTTCTCTAATATCAACTTGGGTGGGAAAATATTACTTTAGGATTTCTTACTTGTATCGTTAAAATGGACTGTGTAAATTCAGGATTTAATACATGAAATGTAGTACTAATGCAATTCACAGTTATATTATTTTTAAATTATCTAATAAATTTACTGATATAAATCATTATTTAAAAAGTCAAAATAAAGTTGCTAATTTCATTTTAATAACCAGTTAAGCCTAATATTAAAGATTTGGCTTAATGGCAATACTTTTAATTTTATGAAAAATCATGTAAAGCCATTATATTATTTCATTATTTATTGTAAAGTAAAAATTATAAAATGAAGTGGAGAGACTTTTGTTTAATAAATAAGATTGTTAATTTATAATTGTTATAATTGACAAAGTTCAAAATATGAAATAAATTAACTAATAAATATGACCGAATTCATAAAATTTCCTTTTAGGCCTGGTTAAAGCTGTTTAAAATAATATACTGGGACACGAATGCTCAGCTGCTATATTCAGACGTTAATTATAGACTCTGGTAATATTTCTTGACATGTAAAATTTTAAAAATCGGTGGCCCAGAATGTAGCTGACATAAATTAAATAAATTATTTTTAACATTTTATGTATTTATTTGACAAAAATTCTGTCTACTATGTACATGTTTCAAAATATGTATACATTGTGGAATCACTAAATTGAGCTAATTAACAAATGCATGAAATTACATACTTTTCATTTCTTTTGTAGTAAGACTACTTTGTCTTGTTCCTGATCTTAGAGAAAAGGCTTGCAATGTTTCACCTTTCAGTTTATGAGCTGTGGGTTTGTCGTATATGATCCATACTGTGTTGAGGTGTATTCGTACATACCTAATTATTCAGAATCTTAAAATAAAGGAATGTTGCATTTTGTCAGTCGCTTTTTCTGAATCTATTGAAATGATCATATAGTTTCTACCCTTCATTCTGTTACTATGGCATATACTGATTTCTGGTTTCACACCAGTAATGGTTGGAAATGATACTTGATATAATTGCAATCTTCTTAAATTTGTTGAGACTTGTTTTGCGGCATAATATGTGATTTATCCTAGAGGATGTTCTATGTGTGCTTGAAAAGAATGTGTGTTCTGCTGCTGTTAGGTAGAATGTCTTGTATGTGTCTGTTAGGTTCCTTTGGCCTACAGCGTACCTTAAGTTTCATGTTTTCTTATTGATTTTCAGTCCAAATGAGTTGTTCCCTGTTATAGTTCCTTAATATTGTTGTATTACAATGTATCCCTCCCTTTAGATCTATTGATATTTACTTTCTATATTTTGGTGCTCTGATGCTGAGTGCACATACATAATTGTTATGTTCTCTAGATAAATTGACCTCTTTATTGTTATGTCATGGCCTCCTTTGTCTCATTTCACAGTTTTTCACTTAAAGTCTATTTTAAGTGTTAACAAATGTGGCCACTCCTGCTCTCTTTTGATTTCCATTTGTGTGGAATACTTTTTTCATTCCTTTACTTTCATTGTGTGTGTATCCTTACAGGTGAAGTAAGTCTTTTGTAGGCAGCACGTAGTTTAGCCTTTTTATTTAATCATCAGCCATTCTATGTCTTTTGACTGGAAAATTTAATCTATCATTCAGGGTAATGGTGGATAAGTAAAAACTTACTACTTCCATTTGTTAGTTATTTTCTGGTTGTTTTGTAGTTTTCTTCTTTCTTCTTCTCTTGGTGTCTTTGTTTGTAATTAAGTGATTTTCTTTAATGATATGCTTTGTTTCTTTATGTTTTATCTTTTTTGTATATACTATAGGTTTTTGCACTGTGCTTACCAAGAGGATTGCAAAAAACATCCTATAGTTATAACAAGCTATTTTAAACTGATAAAAATTAAGTTTGATTGCATAAAATCTCTATACATTTAAAAATTTTTAAGAACTTTTTCCAACTTTTATTTTAAATTTCAGAGGTACATGTGCAGGTTTGTTACAAAGACACATTCCATGATACTGGGGCTTGAAGTATGACTAAACCTGGAAATAAGCCCAATAAATATGTAAAGTAAGCAATAGGTAGTTTTTCAAATTTTGCCTTTTTATTTCTGTTCCCTCTCTTGTATTTTCCAGTGTCTACTATTCCCATCTTTATGTCCATGTGCACCCAATATTTAGCTCCCACTTATAAGTGAGAACTTGCAATATTTTGCTTTCTTTTTCTGGGTTAGTTCACTTAAGATAATCATCTCAGGCCAGGCGCAGCTCATGCCTATAATCCCAGCACTTTGGGAGGCTGAGGCGGGCGGGTCACAAGGTCAAGAGATCGAGACCATCCTGGCTAATACGGTGAAACACCATTTCCACTAAAAATTTTAAAAAAATTAAAATTAAAAATTAAAAAAAATTAGCTGGGCGTGGTGGCAGGTGCCTGTAGTCCCAGCTACTCAGGAGACTGAGGCAGGAGAATGGCGTGAGCTTGGGTGGTGGAGCTTGCAGTGAGCCAACATTGTGTCACTGCACTCCAGCCTGGGCAACAGAGCGAGACTCTGTCTCAAAAAAACAAACAAAAAAATCATCATCATCATCATCATCATTATCATCTCCAGTTGCATACAAATTGCTACAAAGGACATGATTTCATTCCTTTTTATGGCTTGATAGAATTCCATAGTATATATGTACCACATTTTCTTTAACCAGTCCACTGTTGGTGGGCACTTGGATTGGTTCCATTTTTTGCTAATGTGAATAGTGCTGTAATGAACATATGAGTTCACGTGGGGTTTTTTTTGGTAGAAAGATTTATTTTCCTTTGGTTATATATCCAGTAATGAAATTGCTGAGTTTAATGGTAGTTCAAGGCTTAGTCCTTTGAGAAATTTCCAAATTGCTCTCCACGGTGGCTGAACTAATTTACAATCCCACCAATAGTGTAAGTGTCCCCTTTTCTCTGAAGTCCCACTAACGTCTGTTAATTTTTTTTATTTTTATTTTTTTAAAAGCCATTCTGACTGGTGTGAGATGGTATCTCATTGTGGTTTTTATTTTCATTTCTGTGATGATTAGTGATTCCGAACATTTTTCCTATGTTTGTCAGCCGCTTATATGTCTTCTTTTGAGAAGTGTCTGTTCATCCCCTTTGCTTGCTTTTTAATGGGGTTATTTGGTTTTTTCCTCATTGATTTAAGTTCCTTATAGAGTCTGGATACTAGGCCTTAGTTGGATGCATAGATTTTATAAATATTTTCTCCCATTCTGTAGGTTGTCTATTTACTCTGTTGACAATTTCTTTTTATTTGCAGAAGCTCTTTGGTTTAACTAGGTCTCACTTGTCAATTTTTGTTTTTGTTGTAGCTGCTTTTGAGGACTTAGCTATAAATTCTTTGTCAAGGCCAATATCAGTAAAGATATTTCCTACGTTTTTTTCTAGGACTTTTATAGTTGGAGATCTTCCATTTAAGTCTTTAATCCATGTGGAGTTAATTTTTTTATATGGCGATAGTTAGGGGTCCAGTTGCATTCCTTTTTTTTTTTTTTTTTTTGAGATGGAGTCTTGCTGTCGCCACCCAGGCTGGAGTACAGTGGCACAATCTCTGCTCACTGCAAGCTCCACCTCCCCGGTTCATGCCATTCTCCTGCCTCAACCTCCCGAGTAGCTGGGACTACAGGTGCCCGATACCACGCCCGGCTAAATTTTGTATTTTTAGTAGAGACAGGGTTTCACTGTGTTAGCCAGGATGGTCTCGATCTCCTGACCTCGTGATCCGCCCACTTCAGCCTCCCAAAGTGTTGGGATTACAGGCGTGAGCCGCCGTGGCCGGCAGTTTCATTATTTGGCGTATGGATAGCCAGTTATCCCAGCGCCATTTTTGAATAGAGAGTCCTTTCCCCATGGCTTACTTTTGTTGACTTGTTGAGGAGCAGATTGTAGGTGTGCAGCTTTATTTGTGGGTTCTGTATTCTGCTCTACTGGTCTGTATGTCTGTTTTTGTGCCAGTACAATATTGTTTTGGTTACTGTAGCCTTGTGGTATAGTCTGAAGTCTGGTTACTGTGATACCTCCAGCTTTCTTCATTTTTCTTAGTATCACTTTGTCTATTCAGGCTCTTTTTTGGTTCCATATGAATTTTAGAATATTTTTTTCCTAATTCTGTGAAAAAAGATGTTAGTTGTTTGATGGGAATAGCACTGAAACTGTAAATCGCTTTGGACAGTATTGCCGTTTGAACAATATTGATTCTTCCTATTTATGAGCATGGGATGTTTTTCCATTTGTTTGTGTCATCTATGGTTTCTTTCAAAAGTGCTGTGTAGTTGTCCCAGGAGAGATCTGTCACTTCCTTGGTTAGATGTATTCCTAGGTATTGCATTCTTATTGGGGCTTCTGTAAATGGAATTGTATTCTTGATTTGACTCTCAGCTTAAATGTTTTTGATACATGGATATACTACCGATTTTTGTACATTGATTTTTCTATCTTGAAACTTTGCTGAAGCTGTTTATCGGTTCAAATAGCCTTTTGGTGGAGTCTTTGGGCTTTTCTAGAATCACATTGTCAGTGAAGGGAGATAATTTGACTTCTTCCTTTCCTATTTGTTTGTCTTTTGTTTGTTCCTCTTGCCTGGTTGCTCTGGCTAGGACTTCCAGTAAAGTATCGAATAGGATTGATGAGATTGGGCATCCTTTTGTTTTTCTAATTCTCAAGGGGAATGGTTTCAGTTTTGCTCATTCACTACGATGTTGGCTATGGGTTTGCCATAGGTGGTTCTTATTGTTTTGATGGATGTTCCTTTGAAATCTAGTTAGTTGAGAGTTTTATCATGAAGGTATGTTGGATTTTACTGAAAGCTTTGTGTGTGTGTGTGTGTGTGTGTGAGTGTGTGTGTGTGTGTCTGGTGAGAGGATCATATGATTTTTGTCTTCAATTTTGTTTATGTGGTGAAATACATTTATTGATATGTACATATTACACCAACATTGCATCCTGGGAATCAAGCCTACCTGATTACAGTGAATTAATTTTTGGTGTGCTGCTGGATTTTATTTGCTAGTATTTTATTGAGGATTTTTGTGTCTATGTTCGTCATTGGCCTGTAGCTTTCTTTTTTCATTGTGTCTCCGACAGATTTTGGAATCAGGATGATGTTGGCTATGTAGAATAAGCTAGAAATGAGTCCCTCTTCCTCAAATTTTTGGAATAGTTTCAATAGGATTGGTATGAGCTTTTCTTCATACTTCTGGTAGAACTCAGTTGTCAATATACCTGGTCTAGGGCTTTTTTTGGTTGATTGACTTTTTTACTACTGATTCAATTTTGGAACTTGCTATTGTTCTCTTCTGGGTTTCAATTATTTCCCGGTTGAATTTTGGGGGGTTTTGTGTTTCCAGGAATTTATTCATTTCTTCTAGACTTTTTCCTTTGTGTTCATAGAGGAGTTTACAATAGTCTCTGAGGATCTTTTATGTTTCTGTGGGATCAATTGTAAAGATCAACAAAACCAAAAGTCGGTTCTCTGTAAGGACAAACTGTACTTCTCTTCCAACTCCCTCAAATGCTAAATTTCTGATAATTTACATCTTTTTATATTGTGTGTTGCTTAACAAATTATTGTTGGTATTGTTATTTTTAACAGATTTGTCTTACAATCTTCATATTTAAAATATAACTGACTTATACTCCACCATTACAGTATTGATTGAGGTATTCTGAATTTTACAACATGCTCACTTTCACCAGGAAGTTTTATACTCTCCTATATTCAGATTCCTAATTACCATCCTTTTCTCTCACCCTGAATAACTACTTTTGGCATTTATTTTAAGACCAGTTTGGTGACGATGGATGTCTCAGTTTTTATTTGACTAAGAGAATATTTATCTCCCCTTCATTTTTGATGCAAGGCTTTGTTGAGTATAGTATTCTTGCTTAGAGATTGTTTTTTGTTTGTTTGTTTGTTTGTTTCCTTCAACAATTTAGGCATGCCATCTTACTCCCCAGTCTGTAAAGTGTCTGCTGAGAAATGTGCTGTTAGCCTGATTAGAAGTCCCGTATAAGTCATTTGCTTTTTTTCCCTTGCTACTTTCAGAATACTCCCTTCGTCTTTGATTTTTGACAGTTTGGTTATCATATGTTTAGGTGTATTTTTATTTGGATTGAATCTGTTTGAAGATTTTCATCCTTCCTGTATCTGGATATTTATATCTTTATCCAATTTTCTTTTCTTTTCTTTTCTTTTCTTTTCGAGACAGAATCTCACTTTGTTGCCAAGCTGGAGTGCAGTGGTGCAATCTTGGCTCATTGCAACCTCTGCCTCCCAGGTTCAAGTGATTCTTCTGCCTCAGTCTCCCGAGTAGCTGTGACTACAGGTGCACACCACCATACCCAGATAATTTTTGTATTTTTAGTATAGACGGGGTTTCACCATGTTGGCCAGGATAGTCTCGATCTCTTGACCTTGTGATCCTCCTGCCTTGGCCTCCCAAAGTGCTGGGATGACAGGTGTGAGTCACTGTGTCCAGCAATTTATCCATTTTTCAAAAGTTTTCTGCTATTATTTCTCTAAACAAGTTTTCTGCATTTAGTTTTTCTCTTCTTCACAAATAATCTTATAACTCAAATATTTTGCTCTTTTATTGCTGTTCAATATATCCTGTAAGTTTTCTTCATTTTTTAAATTATTTTTTCTCTTTTCTTCTCTGACAGTATGTTTACAAATAAACCATCTTTGAGTTCACAGATTTTTATTCTTCTGCTTTATTAATTATGTAACTGACACTGTCTATAGCAGTTTTCATTTCACTCATTGTATAATTCATCTCCAGAATTCTTGTCTAATTTTTTTAACTGTCTCAATCTCTTTGTTGAATTTATAATTTTGGTAATCCATTGTTTCCCTGATTTCATTGAATTATTTCTCAATATTTTCTTGAATTTTATTGAGATTCATCAAAACAATTACATTGAATGCTTTGCCGAGCAATTTTCATATCTACATGTTTTGAAGCCAGTTACTTGTAGATTATTTTGGTTTATTTTTGGTGGTGTTATGTCTTTTTCTTTATATTCTTTATTACCTTATGTTGTTGTTCACACATTTTAAGTAAGCACTTATTACAGTCTTTGTAGACTGACTTTGACTGGGGAAACCTTTCACCCATACAGAGATCCTAGGCAGGTTATCTGATGTGGTCTGAGGGTGCACATGCTGCTGGAGTCATTGGAAGGCTTGCCTGATTCATTGATCAACAGGTGCGTAAGCCTGGAGCCTGGTCCATGAGGTTGGGCTTGAAGCCTAGATCCACTGGGGCAGACCTGTTGATTGGGTCTGCAGGGATGGAGGTAGAGCCTGGGTACATAAAGGCAGACCTGGAGTTTGTATCTAATCCAGGTAGTAGATAGAAGTCAAATTATCTCTCTTGGCTGACAATATGATTCTGGTCTGATTGACCAGAAAACTGGGTCTACAGGGACTGAGCTGACAATAGGATGGGCCTTGGAGCTGGCAGTGGGGTGGGTTTTGAGTATGATTCTACAATGACTGGTCAGGCATTGGGATGGACTTGGGACCAGGGTCCTCTGGGATGGACATGGACCTTGAATCCATAGGTACTATCTTGGAGCCTGGAGATCTACAGGGGTGCTGTTGTATCCTTAAGCCATGGAGTTCAGCTTGTCACTGGCACCTACTGGTGTAGGCCTATGCCCTGAGTCTTCTGGAGCAAGGCTGAACCCTGGAGTCAACAGGACTTGAATGGAGCCTGGGATGCAGGGAATTGCTTGGTGCTAGGTGAGCCTGAAGCTTGTATCAACAATGATCAGTCTGGTTGTGTCCACAGATGCTAACTAGTGCTACAGTGGTTGACTAGGTGTTCAGGCATGTCTGAGGTATGTGACTGTGGGGACTAGCCCAGTGCTGGGGTATTCTGGAGCCTGTGATCCCTGAGGTTGGGCTGAAAGGTAGGGTAGCTCAGAGATCAAGTCTGTTGCACAGGCCTGAAACTGAGGGCTATGGGATCTGCCTTGCATGGGTGCAAGCATGGACCTTCAGTTTGCAAGTAGCAGTCTAGAGTCTGGGCAATGGAGGTCTGCTTGGTTCTGGGTTTTAATAGGTTGGGTGTACTTTTGGGATCTGAGACAAAGTCCAGAGCTCAATCCCCTCTCCTTCTCCCATCCAGAGGTTATCTCTTTCTCCACGCTATGCTCCCTGGGTTGGCAAAGAAGTGATACAGGTAATGTAAGATTGTCATTCCTACACTTGTCACTCATCTCTTCTTATGTTTGTGCTAGATCCTGGTGCTGTAATTTTTCACCTGATTTCCTAAGCTCTTGTGAAGGTATTTTTGTGTGTGGATAGGTGTTTGAATTGATGTTTCTGCCAGGGAATGAGCACTGGAGAGTCCTATTCTATCATCTGGCTGGCTTTCATCCCTAAAGAACCTATTTAAAAAATCTTGAGTAGCATCTTCAAACAATTATTTGCATTATATGGTTACTTGTGTTTAAAAATTTCGGGCCTGCCTGTCTCTATAGACTCCACCTCTGGGGACATGGCACAGCTAAACAGAAAAAAAAAGCAGCAGAAACCTCTGCAGATGCAAACAACCCTGTCTGACAGCTTTGAAGAGAGCAGTGGATCTCCCAACACGGAGGTTGAGATCTGAGAACGGACAGACTGCCTGCTCAAGTGAGTAGCCTAACTGGGAGACATCCTCCATTAGGGGCAGATAGACACCCCACAACTCACATGGCGGGGTACACCCCTGAGACAAAGCTTCCAAAGCAAGAATCAGACAGGTACACTGGCTGTTCAGAAATATTCTAACTTCTGCAGCCTCTGCTGCTGATACCCAGGCAAACAGGGTCTAGAGTGGACTTCAAGAAATCTCCAACAGATCTACGGCTGAGGGTCCTGACTGTTAGAAGGAAAACTAACAAACAGGAAGGACACCCACACCAAAACTCCATCAGTACGTCACCATCATCAAAGACCAGAGGCAGATAAAACCACAAAGATAGGGAAAAAGCAGGGCAGAAAAGCTAGAAATTCAAAAAATAAGAGCGCATCTCCCCCTACAAAGGAATGCAGCTTATCGCCAGCAATGGATCAAAGCTGGACGGAGAATGACTTTGACAAGTTGAGAGGAGAAGGCTTCAGTCCATCAAACTTCTCAGAGCTAAAGGAGGAATTACATAACCAGTGCAAAGAAACTAAAAATCTTGAAAAAAGAATGGAATAATGGAAAACTAGAATAATCAATGCAGAGAAGGCCATAAACAAACTGACAGAGATAAAAACCATGACATAAGAAATACGTGACAAATGCACAAGCTTCAGTAACCGACTCAATCAACTGGAAGAAAGAGTATCAGCGATTAAGGATCAAATGAACGAAATGAAGTGAGAAGAGAAGTCTAAAGAAAAAAGAGGAAAAAGAAATGAACAAAGCCTTCAAGAAGTATGGGATTATGTGAAAAGACCAAATCTACATCTGATTGGGGTGCCTGAATGTGAGGGGAGAAATGTAACCAAGTTGGAAAACACTCTTCAGGATATCATCCAGGAGAACTTCCCCAACCTAGTAAGGCAGGCCAACATTCAAATCCAGGAAATACAGAGAACGCCACAAAGATACTCCTCGAGAAGAGCAACTCCAAGACACATAATTGTCAGATTCACCAAAGTTGAAATGAAGGAAAAACCGTTAAGGGCAGTCAGAGAGAGAGGTTGTGTTACCCACAAAGGGAAGCCCATCAGACTAGCAGAAGATGTCTCGGCAGAAACTTTATAAACCAGAAGACAGTGGGGGCCAATATTCAGCATTCTTAAAGAAAAGAATTTTCAATCCAGAATTTCATATCCAGCCAAACTAAGTTTCATAAGTGAAGGAGAAATAAAATCCTTTACAGATAAGCAATTGCTTAGAGATTTTGTCACCACCAGGCCTACCCTACAAGAGACCCTGAAGGAAGTACTAAACATGGAAAGGAACAACCAGTACCAACCACTGCAAAAACATGCCAAAATGTAAAGACCATCGAGGCTAGGAAGAAACTGCATCAACTAATGAGCAAAATAAACAGTTAATATCATAATGACAGGATCAAGTTCACACATAACAATATTAACCTTAAATGTAAATGGATTAAATGGACCAATTAAAAGACACAGACTGGCAAACTGGATAAAGAGTCAAGACCCATCAGTTTGCTGTATTCAGGAGACCCATCTCACATGCAGAGACCCACATAGGCTCAAAATAAAGGGATGGAGGAAGATCTACCAAGCAAATGGAGAACAACAAAAAAAAAAAAAAAGCAAGGGTTGCAATCCTAGTCTCTGATGAAACAGACTTTAAACCATCAAAGATCAAAAGAGACAAAGGCCATTACATAATGGTAAAAGGATCAATTCAACAGGAAGAGCAAACTATCCTAAATATATATGCACCAAATACAGGAGCACCCAGATTCATAAAGCAAGTCCTTAGAGACTTACAAAGAGACTTAGACTCCCATACAATAATAATGGGAGACTTCAACACTCCACTGTCAACATTAGACAGATCAACGAGACAGAAAGTTAATAAGGATATCCAGGAATTGTACTCATCTCTGCACCAAGCAGACCTAATAGACATCTACAGAACTCTCCACCCCAAATCAACAGAATATACATTATTCTCAGCACCACATCGCACTTATTCCAAAATTGACCACATAATTGGAAATAAAGCACTCCTCAGCAAATGTACAAGAACAGAAGCTATAACAAACTTTCTCTCAGACTACAGTGCAATCAAACTAGAACTCAGGACTAGGAAACTCAATCAAAACCACTCAACTACATGGAAACTGAACAACCTGCTCCTGAACGACTACTGGGTACACAACGAAATGAGGGCAGAAATCAAGATGTTCTTTGAAACCAATGAGAACAAAGATACAACATACCAGAATCTTTGGGACACATTTAAAGCAGTGTGTAGAGGGAAATTTATAGCACTAAATGCCCACAAGAGAAAGCTGGAAAGATCTAAAATTGACATGCTAACATCACAATTAAAAGAACTAGAGAAGCAAGAGCAAACACATTCAAAAGCTAGCAGAAGGCAAGAAATAACTAAGATCAGAGCAGAACTGAAGGAGATAGAGACACAAAAAACCCTCCAAAAAATCAGTGAATCCAGGAGTTGGTTTTTTGAAAAGATCAACAAAATTGATAGACTGCTAGCAAGACTGATAAAGAAGAAAAGAGAGAAGAATCAAATCGACGCAATTAAAAATGATAAAGGGGATATCACCACTGACCCCACAGAAATACAAACTACCCTCAGAGAATACTATAAACACCTCTACGCAAATAAACTAGAAAATCTAGAAGAAATGGATAATTTCCTGGACACTTACACTCTCCCAAGACTAAACCAGGAAGAAGTTGAATCCCTGAATAGACCAATAGCAGGCTCTGAAATTGAGGCAATAATTAATAGCCTACCAACCAAAAAAAGTCCAGGACCAGATGGATTCACAGCTGAATTCTACCAGAAGTACAAGGAGGAGCTGGTACCATTCCTTCTGAAACTACTCCAATCAATAGAAAAAGAGGGAATCCTCCCTAACTCATTTTATGAGGCCAACATCATCCTGATATCAAAGCCTGGCAGAGACACAACAAAAAAAAAGAGAATTTTAGACCAATATCCCTGATGAACATCGATGCAAAAATCCTCAATAAAATATTGGCAAACTGAATCCAGCAGCACATCAAAAAGCTTATCCACCATGATCAAGTGGGCTTCATCCCTGGGATGTAAGGCTGGTTCAACATGCACAAATCAATAAACGTAATCCAGCATATAAACAGAACCAAAGACAAAAACCACGTGATTGTCTCAAAAATGCAGAAAAGGCCTTTGATAAAATTCAACAGCCCTTCCTGCTAAAAACTCTCAATAAATTCGGTATTGATGGAACATATCTCTAAATAATAGGAGCTATTTATGACAAACCCACAGCCAATATCATACTGAATGGGCAAAAACTGGAAAAATTCCCTTTGAAAACTGGCACAAGACAGGGATGCCCTCTCTCACCACTCCTATTCAACATAGTGTTGGAAGTTCTGGCCAGGGCAATCAGGCAAGAGAAAGAAATAAAAGGTATTCAGTTAGGAAAAGAAGTCAAATTGTCCCTGTTTGCAGATGACATGATTGTATATTTAGAAAACCCCATTGTCTCAGCCCAAAATCTCCTTAAGCTGATAAGCAACTTCAGCAAAGTCTCAGGATACAAAATTAATGTGCAAAAATCACAAGCATTCTTATACGCCAGTAACAGACAAACAGAGAGCCAAATCATGAATGAACTTCCATTCATAATTGCTTCAAAGAGAATCAAATACCTAGGAATCCAACTTACAAGGGATGTAAAGGACCTCTTCAAGGAGAACTTCAAACCACTGCTCAGTGAAATAAAAGAGGACAAAACAAATGGAAGAACATACCATGCTCATGGATAGGAAGAATCAATATCATGAAAATGGCCATACTGCCCAAAGTAATTTATAGATTCAATGCCATCCCCATCAAGCTACTAATGACTTATTTCACAGAATTGGAAAAAACTGCTTTAAAGTTCATATGGAACCAAAAAAGAGCCTGCGTTGCCAAGACAATCCTAAGTCAAAAGAACAAAGCTGGAGGCATCATGCTACCTGACTTCAAACTATACTATAAGGCTACAGTAACCAAAACAGCATGGTACTGGTACCAAAACAGAGATATAGACCAATGAAACAGAACAGAGTCCTCAGAAAAAATACCACACATCTACAGCCATCTGATCTTTGACAAACCTGAGAAAAACAAGAAATGGGGAAAGGATTCCCTATTTAATAAATGGTGCTGGGAAAATTGGCTAGCCATAAGTAGAAAGCTGAAACTGGATCCTTTCCTTACTCCTTATACGAAAATCAATTCAAGATGGATTAGAGACTTAAGTGTTAGACCTAATATCATAAAAATCCAAGAAGAAAACCTAGGTAATACCATTCAGGACATAGGCATGGGCAAGGACTTAACGTCTAAAACACCAAAAGCAATGGCAACAAAAGCCAAAATTGACACATGGGATCTAATGAAACAAAAGAGCTTCTGCACAGCAAAGGAAACTACCATCAGAGTGAACAGGCAACCTACAGAATGGGAGAAAATTTTTGCAATCTACTCATCTGACAAAGGGCTAATATCCAGAACCTACAAAGAACTCAAACAAATTTACAAGAAAAAAACAAACAACCCCATCAAAAAGTGGGCAAGGGATATGAGCAGACATTTCTCAAAAGAAGACATTTATACAGCCAACAGACACATGAAAAAATGCTCTTCATCACTGGCCATCAGAGAAATGCAAATCAAAACCACAATGAGATACCATCTCACACCAGTTAGAATGGCAATCATTAAAAAGTCAGGAAACTACAAGTGCTGGAGAGGATGTGGAGAAATAGGAACACTTTTACACTGTTGGTGGGATTATAAACTAGTTCAACCATTATGGAAAACAGTATGGCGATTCCTCAAGGATCTACAACTAGCAGTACCATATGACCCAGCCATCTCATTACTAGGTATATACCCAAAGGATTATAAATCATGCTGCTATAAAGACAAATGCACATGTATGTTCATTGAGGCACTATTCACCATAGCAAAGACTTGGAATCAACCCAAATGTCCATCAGTGACAGACTGGATTAAAAGAATATGGCACATATGCACTATGGAATACTATGCAGCCATAAAAAAGGATGAGTTTGTGTCCTTTGTAGAGACATGGATGCAGCTGGAAACCATCATTCTCAGCAAACTATCGCAAGAACAGAAAACCAAACACCGCATGTTCTCACTCATAGGTGGGAACTGAACAATGAGATCACCTGGACTCGGGAAGGGGAACATCTCACACCAAGGCCTATTATGGGGAGGGGCGAGGGGGAGGGATTGCACTGGGAGTTATACCTGATGTAAATGATGAGTTGATGGGTGCTGACGAGTTGATGGGTGCAGCACACCAACATGGCACAAGTATATATATGTAACAAACCTGCACGTTATGCACATGTACCCTAGAACTTAAAGTATAATAATAATTTAAAAAAAGGCCATAAAAAAATTTCTGATGCCTGAGAATTAATATATAACATGAACATTTTAGGGTCTATAACTAGAAAGTAAAAAATAAAAGTAGAAAATAGATGCATTCCTAATACTGGAATATATATATATTTACCATAAATTTCCTTTTTATAGAACACAATGCTTTGTTCACAATGTCTATATACAGGGTTATATAGATAGATAAATAATATTGTTAAACAATATCTAGATACACATAATTTAGATTATCTTAAATGTGTGTATAAGCCCGTTTTTGCATCAGTTAGTTATTATGCCAGTTCCTTAAAATAAATATAGAAATTTTACATTAACAATTAGTAAGATTGTATTAGACTTGTATCTCCTATGTTACAAATGTTGAAATAATTCATTAGGAAAAGTTATTTCTGGTAAACAAGTATGATCATATCTTGTAGAGAAAGAAATATAGCAAATATAATGAAAAATGTAATTATAAAATATTATATCAGAGTAGTGACCAAATATATTAGTCATTTAAATAAATATAAATGGGCTTAATGCACTTACTAAAAATAAATAAATAAATTTGACACACAAAACAAATTTGAATTATATACTCTAAAAAGACACAGTACCGTCACAATGATTAAGAGAGTTTAAAATTAAAGAGATGAACAAGACATAGGCATCTATATAGAGATAGACATGGGAACAGGGACAGAAACAGAGAGAAGCTATGGTAATCCTGATTTACTCTTCAATCTCCAGAGATGCCCAGAGATGCTAAAAATGAAACAATTTTAATACTAATAGGTACAATTCAAGTTGAAGATGTTTATATTTTTGTGCCAAATAACACAGTAAAACCCATTATGAAGCAAAAGTTACAAAGAATTAGAGATGTGAAAATAGAAACACCATAATAACCGGATGATTTAATAAACTACTACGTTACAAGGCAGATTGGGCAAAAATAAATACATTTGGAAATAGAAAAGTGAATTAACATAATCAATTAGATAGATTATATTCTTATATTTTGATTGCTACACTCTGATGATAGGATATGCCTTCTCCCCCAGTGCTTATGACACAATTACAAAAAGTGATCATATGATTTGGTCACAAAAGAAACATCAGTACTTACCTGAAAATCAAAATATACACCACATTCTCTGACAACGCTGTAGTACAGCTAGAAGCTATTAGCAGAAACAGAAAGCAAACATCTTGTATTTGCCAGGGTTCTGCAGAGAAACAAGAGCAGTAGAAGAAACACCCCTACCTCTGTTTCCAGCACACACTCAGTGTCTTTGGGATGCTGAATTTTAAATATACATCACAAAAGATAAAAGGTCACACCTAAAAGAGACAGAGAAGAGGTATTTATGAACATTTTCAAGGAACAATTTGTTTATTTTCTTGAGAAATGACTAGACAGTTGGCATTTCTTATTTAAACAGTACATTTATCAAATGTTTACCACTCACCTTTATTTAAACAGAGAATATACAAGAAAGTTGCTTTGTTTATCAGGAAAGATGCAGAACAAATAAATTTTTTTTACCTCTGCTTAAAGTGTGAGTCTCTGGTGAACAACCTGCTTCTTTCTAGAGTGAGCATGTTGCAGTAGCATAACTATCACTGGAGTGATTCTGACATTTGGTTGATCAGATTTGCATTAAAATATATTTACAGAAATTCTGTTTAGTTAATATATAGCTCTTCACAACCTTTATCAATTTCAAACACACTTGGTTTTCTCATGCATAAAACTTACTGAAATGTTTGTCAAGAGAAGCAATTCTAAATAGGAATGCAAATAGGTAAAGAATACTATAACCGATCAGTTCCCCGTAGAGCTGAGATAAAGCAAACAATCAAAGGTAGGATAATAAATTCTTGTTTTATTCGTCTACATTTATTTTACAGCAAGTGTCATATGCAAATATACACCATTAGCAGCATCTTTCTTGCCACAGTGGTTTATATGTTTTTGTAGCTATTTCTTCCGTGGTATTTCATAATTTTATTCCTTAAGCTCCCAAGTAATAACTGTAAAGAGTATTTCTCTCTCTGAAGTATATTATCTCTTCATTTGTAGCAGTGTTAAGACATGTGGGAAATATTTTCTGTGCTAGAGGTTTTTTTAAACCAATTTATATTCATAAATATAGTATTGCATACCAATAGGCTATCAAGTTCTAGTTCATGTACAAAGTTTATATGTTATAACTGAAGTTGTGTATACTTTGCCATGTATTAAACTTGGAACATGTGTTGTCTTCAACTTAAGATGTAAAATGAGTTTTGAATATTAAGAAAGCAATTAAATATTTCTAGTATTAAGTACAGCCCTTATATTTCTACATCTGAATTACAGGAACAGAATACACTAATTTTTGTTTTGATAAGTAAAATAAATTTAATGTATTAAATCTGGAAAAAAAAAGTCACAGAACATTGGCATTGATTTTGCAATATATGCATGTAAATATACATACATAGATTAAAACAACACTGTTAATATTGCCTTCTGGTTACCTAAAATTTGAGGTTAAATAGAAAAAAACTTGGGGCTACTTTTGTTAACTACATACTCTGATGAAAGAATAATTTTAAAGTAGTAAAAATCGTCTTTTTTTCCAAATAATGAAACCTAAAGATTCAATACGTGAAGTTCAAAAGCAAAGTTATGAAAGCTTCTGCAAAAGTTTCTTATTTCCTGATATAGAATCAATGTGTTGAGCTTGTCTTAACAGAATGTTCTGCTTACCACATTATCATTCTGATCTCTAGAAATAATATCTCTCCTCTTAAACTTCAGCTACAATAATTATAGCTGTATTAGGCCTAATATTATGGATGTGGAGTTATATTATTTTCCTTCATTTTCTATGTCTATATTGCATCTATATGTTCTTATTTTTGCTCAACTAATCTTACATAATTTTCCTAATAACCCAGTGATATAATACAATTTGGTAAATATACTAGCAATGAATCACTGCCTGCTCACTCCTTGCAGGCTCAGACATACTATGTACAAATCTTACAGATTATTAGGTTGATGATAACAAGAATGATACAGATCCTAGAGTGGTATTTCTAGACTTTAAGTTGGCTAGGAGTCATCTTCCTAAATTCTCAAAAGTGAATTTTGGAGCAGTTGGGGCAAGTACATTAACTACAAGGCTCTATCTTCCACAAAGGCTATTCATCAACGATACATTTTTAGGTAATGTGATATGGTACTAGTTAAAAACATGTCCCAGAGCAACTTATAGAATGTTCTTTTATGGCTTCCTTGATGTTGCTTCCCTAATAGGTTAACAGAAAACTTTGTCACAAGTTAGTTGTAACCCATGACCTGAACAATTTCAACTTAACTTCCCCTGTGAAGTTTGTGTTTAGCAGTAAAGAAAAAAAAAAAAAAAAAAAAAAAAAAGGAGGATTCTTTGATCTTCCAAGCTCATTACACAGAAGAAGCTGTGCACAATTTCACTCTCTCCTTTCTCCCTCTTTCTCTCTTTCTCATGAAATCTTAATGCCTTTTTTATGATGAGATTTGTCATGGTGTAGTTGTTTTTGACTCATTTAGAAAGACTAGAAAAAAGTATGTATCAGGAAAGACAAATTAAATTGAAGTTTAAAGTTAGCTTCAATTTTTAATTTTAATTAATATTTGGTAGGGACAGAGCATGATGATTTACATAAAAAAGAAGCAATTAATAATCTATATTGTTTTTGTGTCAAAACCAAAGCATATTATAAATTAACACTTTATATAAAAGATAAAAAGACATGGGGTGAAAGAGGGCAAGAAGTGGGGAAATTAATGTTTACTATGTATACATAAAATATCTCACTTAATTGAGCCAACCTCTCTTAGCTACAAATTTTGAATTTTTACAGATAAGGGAAATGGATATCTGAGAGTTTTTATTAGTCCAAGCCATTCAGAAGGCAATAATTTTAATGCCTAAGTCTATGTCCCTGCTTTTTGGTTCTAATTTGTTTCCTTAATTTTTTAAATATAATACATATATGGAGTAAAGAACAGTGTGTTAAAAATGGCTTACATGAAAGGTGGATGACTTTAACTCCCTCACTTTTTTTTCTTTGAAATCTAGGAAAAATATTCAACTTCTCTGTCTTCCTTGTCTTCAAAATGAGGGAGGATGAGTATCCAAACAATAATGTTGTTGGGAGGAAGCATAATAATTCATTTAAATCACCTAACATAACTCCTGACACTTAAGGTTTTATTAGTGCCAGATATTAATAATATTCTCATTGTTACCATTTACTGTTATTATCATTATTACTACTATTAGAATGAATGTTTGACAAACTTGGTAAAAAGGAGAAAGCGAGAGAAAGATCTGGAGTATATCTCCAATGGCTTTGGATCACTTTCACTCACCCTCATTTATTATTTCACTCACTCATAAGCTTCTTTTTTGCTTTATTCAATTGATAAATATTTATTTAAAAACAATTTTGTATCACTCAATGTGCTACACACTGAAGAAATCTGAAGAAAATAGAGATTCTCTTATTTTCAAAGGTCTTATTCTTCATTGAAATATTACAAAAAAAATTTACTACTTTGTGTGATATATATAATTTCAGAGTTAATCTCTAAATAGTACTGGGGAAGCTTAGAGCGAAGCCTGTAATCCAAAATGAAACGTTTGGGAAACGTCCCAGAAGTGATCAACTCTGAATTGGACTAAAATGTGAGCAGACAAGCACTAGTTGGATCAATAGTGTTAAGGTGATCTGAACAGAAGCATCAGAACGCTCAAATCCCCAAAGATGAGAGAAAGCCTGAGAATTGCTGAGAATGCTACCTTGGGTCTGGCAGAATGAGTATGACGCTAGCGGGGAATGAGGCTGTCTCGCTGAAGTGAGGCCTTTTGACGTGCAGAACATTTACTAGAAAGTGCTCTTGGGATTAGCACCATGGAAAGGGAAAAGAAGTAAGATTTGGTAGAGGGGGATGTTAAGCTGCCATGCATTCCCCGTGAAAGCCCCAGCCAACTCTGAGCCATGAAGGGTTCAGAGTTGATATTCCTTCAGAATTGTTCTGAGTTAGGAAGGGAGGCTGTGTCTTTGTGTTCCTCATTATCATCCGCTAGATGCAGGATGTCCTTGGAAGGAGTTGTCCAAGGGATCTACGTGGAGCACCACGGAGTCCAATTAACTCATTCTAAGAAGTTACTGCTGGCCACTTGAACAATTTTTAATCAACGCAGTGATAATTTGTGAATCTCGCACTTTCTTTTTGCTGTGTTCTGAATTTTGTAGAGGAGGACAGTGCTTGCTTGCTGAAGGGAACATTCAGACTGCACTTTGTGGTTCCACATCCTTCACTATATATAAACCCACCTGTTCCTGACTATACAACTAAAAAAAGTCTGTGCCAGCATTTCTATCTCTTGCCTGTATTACCACGACTGCTCCTGAACGATTTCTCTTGCTTACACTCTTGCCCCTCTAAAAGCCCTTCCCCACATAGTAGCCAGATTAGAGGTGTTGCGCCGCAAATGACATAGTGCGGCGCTCTTCCTTAAACCCATTCAGTGGCTTCTCATTCTACTAAGAATAAAATCCAATCTTAGTGTCCTCTTTCCTAGTTCCTTATTTTTGATGAAATAAGGAACTTTTACTAATGTCTGCTTTTGAGCCAATTTGTTTCTTTTCCAAAAAAGATGTGTGAATTTAACAGATGCAGGGAATGTCCTAAAAGTAGGTGGGACAATTGGCATTTGATAAGAAAAATACCTTTTTTAGCTGAGTCTATTTGCCCCACTTTTTTTTAGGCTTGACCTGTATGACAATGTTTCAAATGCTATGTTAAAACAATGTCCAGAAGCTTACCAACTTTTTAATGATATATTAATTATGCATAAAAATAAGAAAAGCATATTTAATCAATTCTAATACCTTGTATTATTAACATGTCATTAAGGGAAATTTTATGGATTTTCCAGTTTCTAATAAAAATGTAAAGCAGGTTCATATTCACATAGCATGTCACAATTTGCAATCTAAAAATCATTCCCCCGAAAATAAACTGTGTTTAGAATGCTTCATGAGTGGCCTGAAATTTTTATATATTATTAGTACTTAGAGTCTTTCTGAAACTATGCAAACTACTCTATATCAATAAACTCATTTTTCTTACACCTACCCTAGGAGGTAAATGCCAAATTTATCCGGAATTCAGAAATGTACATAAAATAACAAGATTTCTCAGCTAATAAGTAACAAAGACAGGACTGAAATCCTGTCTGTGACTGGCAAGCTCATGGCTTTACTCATTAAGTAATTGGACATTACAGCTCATATTTCAGAAGTGCAAAGAGTGGCTCATCATATTGAACTTTGGTAAACATTACTCTTTTTCCAATTTTTGCTTCAAGTGAAGCAATTTTAGTAGTAGTTCCTATAGTTCCTTCTATATTATATTTGTATGAAATGTTAGACTTCAAAAATAATTTTAAGCAGTTTATGGAATTATTAAAACAAAAATCTGAAGAAAAAATTAGATGCTATATTATGTTATTACACTTCACTTATTCACATTGAGGAGACAGGCTTGATTGTCTACTGATGTGAGAATATGGAATTTTTCTCATTCTATAAAATAGAAATTTCCATTGAAATAACTCGTTAAAAATCAATACTGTCAGGGAAGTATTCATTTAAGACAAATAATACTTTGTTATGTATGAGTATTTTTGTATACAGTACAATCCAAAATTAATCATCTTTAAGAATGACATCATCTTGTATTTTATATTTGAGTAATAGCATTTATGTCAGTTCAAATTTATAATAGGATAATTTTATGCAGATTTCTTTTAGATAATAAAACTGGCATTACATACCTCCAGTTTTATATTTCTAGGAAACTGATAAAATCCAAGCACTAGTTCTATTTAAAATAACCTAGGATTAGAAGAAAAAGAATAAAAATTTTAAAAATAATAAAAATTTAAAAATAAAAAAATTTATTAAATACCTTTACACATAAAACATAATCAACTTCTTGTATTTTTTATCAATCCAACAATTGGATAAGTTATATAAGAAGTGGCTTACTGCTTTATGTATGTAAATAAATTTAACTTCAGTGGGATTATGAAATTTATTGAAGGTCACAGTATGATGCATTTTAAGGAGTGAATCTTTGGAATTAGTTAAATGTAGATTTGAATTCTGCTTCTGTCATTTGCTAACTTCGTGACCTTTGGCAATTTATTTAAATTTCCTGAACCTCAACTTTATTACTACCAAAACAGGATAATATCAATACTGGCAATTTATTAAAAAGATTACAGCTGGGCATGATGGCTCACGCCTATAATCTGAGCACTTTGGGAGGCTGAGGCAGGCAGATCACTTGAGGCTAGGAGTTCGAAATCAGCCTTGCCAACATGGCAAAACCCCGTCTCTACTAAGAATACAAAAATTATGGTGGTGCATACCTGTAATCCCGGCTACTCAGGTGGCTGAGGTAGGAGAATTGTTTAAACCTGGGAGCAGAGGTTGCAACAAGCCGAGATCATGCCATTGCTCTCCAGCTTGGGCTACAGAGAAGGACTCTGAAAAAAAAAAAAAAAAAGACTAGTAACATATAGCAAGAATACTTGACATATAGTAGAAATGTGTTCATAATAAAGTCACATAATTCCTAAATGAGCAGAAGCAGGGAAAGAACTCAGGAATCCAGAATTTAAGTGTACAGATTGTTTCACTAAGCATTTTTACAGACAGCTATCTCTCAAACTAAATACTTCTTTTACCGTAGCCATTGTGTAGATTTAGACAATAAGTTTGGATTCATCAAAATACAGAGCTAGTTCAAAAACTCAACGACAAATGCTATATAGTAATATAGTAAAGGAACTTCCTATTCTGAGAATATTATGGTATTATGAGAACTTCTTTAACATCTTTGTATAAAATTTTACCTTTTTAAACGCAAGTATCTGAGTGTCTCTGCAGGACTATTTTTCAATAAAATTTAGCTGAGATTCTTGTACATATAAATATATTACAATTACACATGTTCGTTGAATGTTAAATAAACATGGGTGTCAATTTTTATCTCATGCTTCTGGAAAGAACCCTAATATATGTATTCTGGCTTTTCAAAATGTTCTTTGCCGTGTCCACTTGTACTGCAGTGAATCCTGTCTCACTGGCATTGATATGCCACATTTTAGTCATAGTGACATGGAAACTGAAAAAAAAGAATGCTTTCAGCATAAAGAAAAGTAGACCTGCATTATTTCAGTAAATTACTTTTCCTCAACTTTGAAACATGAGTTTTCCACTTCTGATTTTTCCTGTATTCAGATTAAAATTCAGCAACAATTTCCCTGTCACATTCGCTGTCATGCAGAAAATAAAAATTGCTCATACTTTCCTAAGATACTCAGATCTTTGGTGACAGCTTTTTGTGTGAATTACTCTGGCAGTAAATTTCCTAACACTGCTCTTTTGGTTGGTACAGGCTATTAAGTGCTGCTGAAAGAAATTTTTTTCTTTAATTTGTTGCATGTTTTCTTAATGATTCTGTATTTCCTAGATTCAGTGTTCTGAAAATATGCCAATAAAATTGATTTTATACATCTTAATTGATTATATATTTATAAAATAAAAATTATGAAGCTGGATTTTGTAGATAGTAATGCTTTTAAATACTTAAATGGTTTTCCCCGAAGTCTGCAATACCATTTTTAGAATTGGTGTTTCTTTCAAACGTGTCAGCTATTACAGTGTAGGACTTCTTAGTTTATTAGTAATACAAATGTTATGACTGAATTAGAAAGGCTTCCCTAATCAGTGAAAGGTCTTTGAAAGCTCCAAAGTAATTATATCTTGTAATTATCAGAAAGTAAAGTTCCCAAATCATTCCGACAGTCAAGCATTTAGTGGGCCTGAGCCTGCAGCTATATGTGAATAAGATTAGTTGCTAATTATAGCAAGGGAAAATAATTAAGGGTAAATAAATTTTTCATTTTAGCTTGCATATGATATTTGAAGTAAAGATGTTTTCAGCCCTTATGAAAGTATTTCTAGACATCTAGCGTATGGAATGTGATTGCATTTTTTAAAAAATGGTAAAGAAGAGTGTTTCAAATATTTTGTAAAATAAATAAATGTGCTGAACAGTTATGCTCTAATGACTGATTTAGCTTTATAATGCCAACTAATTTATTGAGTGGCTTGAATTAAGAAAATGCATGGACAGGCAAAGAAATACATGTTAGTATTTAATGAACAAATAATTATTGCTATATTGTTGGTAAGACTGACTTGTATCATTTGTTTTTATTTTAAATGATCCACTTTTAAATTCCAATAATAGGAAAGCAATTATCCAGACAATTTTTCCCAAAATATCTTCCAATGAACATAGGTTCTGCTAATAAAAAGAACTATTACATATCACAAAGGCATCAGATATATTTTGAAAATTCTTGGTTAAATGAAATTTTGATGTTTATTAGCTGAAAGATTTATCATGTCTTCTTCCATGCACTGTAATACTTCATTTAGGGATTATATGATGCAGAATTTCGCAAATTTTCTTAATCAGAAACCTGCACTTCCCTAAAACACAGGTTGTAATATGTTAATCTACATTTTATCCACTTACACGCTTTATTGTTCAAGCAACAAATTCATCTACGTGATAGTAGTTTCCGCAAGTTTCCACTTACTCCATTGCTTTGTGTTTTGTAATGGCATTTCAAAATTATGGATTATGTTCTTTACAGCAACATTTCTGAAATTTGATATTGTTAAACTACTTTTACCAATCACTGAGTTTAAAAATATATGTGTAAGATTATCACAGATCTTATCTAATAATATTAAATTAGTATTTCAATTTAAATAATTATATTACATAAAATGCTTGATATTTTGTAAGCTTTAACCAGGTTACCTATTCAGGTTGATGAATAAAGACCATGAGGTGTTGGTCAGGTTTCACCATCAATCAATGTTTTCTTGTAAATGTGTACAACCCCTAAATAGAGCTAGAAGTAAAATAGGTCATTGAGAATGGCAGCCAGGATTGGACTGAATCTATAAGATATTTGGGCATAATATATAACACTGGGAATCAGAAGTTATAATGTCTTTTCTTACTGAAGACTATTTTCTGTCTCCAAAACAGATACAAAGCTGATAAATTTCACTCACAAGCTGGAATTTCAAGTCTTTCAATTTGGTAGACAAAATTTTTGTTTCCAATCAGCTTCTCTTGCCTTGAACTCTGGAAAGTATTTCTTCATGATCTGCTACAGTATTTGAATTCATTTTAAGGTATACTTAATAATACTTCAACAGCTTCTTTCGCCAATGAGTGAAGACAATTACCATGTGTTAAGAAAGAATAAAACTGTTGGATATCTCTGCTTGGACCCCATTTCAATCTTCCAATGATATTATCTTATTGTCTTACCACAACATTAAGAAATTGTGATCTTTCAGGACTGTGGGTTCAGGAAAACATGAATAATGAAAGTATCATTGAGATTTGTCACTCAAAAAACACTTGAAATCACTGAAATTGATTTAATGGCATTACTTATGTCATGAAGAGATCTTTTTATCTCAATTCTCACTTTCAAATCTCTCATTGAATAGCTAACAAAATTTAGTGTAAAACAGTAGTTAGCAGTGAAGAAGTATACTCATGGACCACATTTCTGCTCTGAATGCTAAAAAGATGTTTACTCAGTGACAAAGAATTGAATATATTTATGGCATTTATTATTGTTTAAGATTAATTTCTTTTAATCTTAATTTTCCTATTTAAGATTTTAAAAATGTCTTAAATCAGTGATTACCTCTTATTTTTTTCCCTCTTAGAGTAAGTCCAGATTGGAATTTAGATAAAATTTATTATTTTATCATATACAAATGACTCTTTTTTGGTTTTACACAGAGAGCTGAAGAATCATCAGGAATGATCTCAACGCATTTTCTAGTCTATATTATGACTTACAATCATTATCTAAAAAAACATCTAATTTCCTGTTACATGTATTATTAGTGTAAGATAGAAAGTTGCCTAGCTGTTCTCCCACGTAAATAAATATAATATGTTCAATGAGCTGGTTCAATTCAGTAGATTACTTTTTCCAAATGTATAGCAAGGCACGTCAACATGTGCGATCATAACTGCTCTAATGCTTTATGAATCAGTGATACACAATGTAGAGTAGTCATTCCATATGTAATTCTGGATAAAATTTATTCTTCCTATTTCAGATCATAATATTTGCCATTGAATTCATAATGAGTTTGGTAATTGTAAATCATGTGTGACTTCATTCTGTTTTTATTGTTACACCAGTGTTGAGAGATGAATTTATATTTTTGTTCTCTTCTAAGACTTTACTCACAAAATTCATCTATCTCACATTTTAAAACACTACATTGAGGTTATTTTATTTTAAAAAGACTATTGGTTTATCAAAAAATAATGCACATTAGTTTTAGAAAATAAAATGAAAGCCATTATGGCTTCATGTAATGATACGTCAGTATCACAGAGGATTGGAGCTCCTTTTATTTTGGAATGTCATGGCATCTGTGTGAATTGTAATGTTTGTGTAACTATTTCCCTAAGTGTTTTTTGAAAGTTTATAGATCACTGTTTGGCCATTCCTCCACTCTTTAAATAGGAGAATAATTGTACTGACAATCTTCTGTTTATTTCCTACCCTACCCCAGATCCATTATTAGCTTTTTCCCTCTCTGCGTTTTTGCCACTATAGAATTCATTATCTGAGCCACCTTGTTAATAGGATGTTAGTTGAGTCTAATCAATGAACGGCAGCAGAGATTAAAGGGTAGGAAGAGAGAGATCAGTATGCTTTTTTCTGCCTTTTCTTGCAGAAGCTAGATTTGTTGGTACCCAAGTTCTAAGTTAATGGAAATGTTTTCCCTTCTCTGAACTCTCACATAGTCCCACTAACATTATTTCCATGCTTTTCAGCTCCAAGAGTTATTCCTACCTTCTCAAACTGCTAGTAATTTTGTGTCTTATCTTCTTTTGTTTGCTCTTTTGCTACGTCCATTGTTTTGTAAGTAATCCCTTTTTTCAAAACTTATTCAACTCAATCATCTGCGTACTGTTTTAAAAAAATTGCTGAGATGCAGTAGCTTAATAAACTTAAATTCTAAAAATATAAATGATAGCACAGATGATGTACACATGGTATAAGTAATATAATGAAATAAAATGGTTTAAACAAAAGACAAATAAGTTCTCACAGTGCATGTGTAGCCTCTTAAATATAACAAATTTTATATGTTTTATTAGAAAGCAATGGAATTTCCTTTACAAATCATAATCATTAATTTTGTATTTAAGAATCAATTTCAATTAAAACAAATTTCACTTATTTTTTAAATTTTTTATTGCAGAAATAACCAAACTTCACAAAGACAAACGCTGTGCACTGAACACATAATAAGAAAGGTTCTTTGACACTTTAAAAACATTTGAGAAAAAATATATAAATAAAAATAATAATCTGCAGCTTTGAGTGTAAGCAAAGGGCTAACTATCAAGAGAACCCACTCCCAATGATTAACGTGGGTTCTTCTCGGCTGGTTTGAGAAATAAAGGGAAAGAGTACAAGAGAGAAATTTAAAGCTGGGTGTCCGTGGGAGACATCACACGTCGGCAGGTTCGGTGATGCTCTCTGAGCCATAAAACCAGCAAGTTTTTATTAGCGATTTTCAAAAGGGGAGGGAGTACACGAATAGGGTGTGGGTCACAGAGATCACATACTTCACAAGGTAATAAAATATCACAAAGCAAGTGGAGGCAGGGTGAGATCACAGGACCACGGGATGGGGCGAAATTAAAATTGCTAATGAAGTTTTGGGCACGCATTGTCATTAATAACATCTTATCAGGAGACAGGGTTTGAGAGCAGACAACCTGTCTGACCAAAATTTATTACACAGGAATTTCCTCATCCTAATAAGCCTGGGAGCACTACAGGAGACCAGGGCTTATTTCATCCCTTCGACTTCAACCATAAAAGGTGGCCACCCTCAGGAGGCCATTCATAGACCTACCCTCAGGGCGCATTCTCTTTCTCAGGGATGTTCCTTGTTGAGAAAAATAATTCAGTGTTATTTCTCCTAGCTGCATTTGAAATAAGAGAAATATGGTTCTGTTCCACCTGCCTCACCAGTGCAGTCAGGCTCCAAGTCTTATCTCCCTTGTTCCCTGAAGATTGTTGTTATCCTGTTCTTTTTTCAAGGTACCCACATTTCATATTGTTCAAACACACATGCCATGCTCTACAAACAATTTGTGCAGTTAACGCAATCATCACAGGGTCCTGAGGAGACATATATCCTCCTCAGCTTACAAAGAAGATGACAGGATTAAGAGATTAAAGTAAAGACAGGCATAGGAAATCACAAGGGTATTGATTGGGAAAGTGCTAAGTGTGCATGAAATCTTCACAATTTACGTTCAGAGATTGAAGTAAAGACAGGAATAAGAAATTATAAAAGTATTAATTTGGGGAACTAATAAATGTACATGAAATCTTCACAATTTATGTTCTTCTGCCACAGATTCATCCGGTCCCTCCATTCGGGATCCCTGACTTCCCGCAACAGCTAACTTTAGTTACATGGAATCATATGCATAAATAACACTCAAGGAAGTAAATAAATAGATGAGAAAAAGGCAATGCAACAAAATTCAATGTATTAATAAATATGGAATTAATCCCCAGGTATCAAATATCGATTAAACCAATATTTTAACCACAAAAATTTATTCACAAATGAACACAAATGTAATGTTATATTTGTAAGGATAATCTTTACTTTTAAAATTCCATCTATATTCTCATGTTAAATAAATTAATGGAATACAGGAGCCACAGATTAATATTTGGATATGTGAAGTCACTAAAATGACAGCTTTCTTTAAAATACAAAACACAAAATTTGCTCTGAGAAGCAAAGATTTGTCCCAACACATCACTGGAGAATTTGGTTATCTCTTACGGAGCTCAACTTAAAGGACAATCAGATAATAATACATTGGATTTATAGCTCTATATATAGAAAGGATGTTTCTTCTTTGTAAAGCTTATGGCAGAGACAAAGAATTTTAGAAAGGTAAAAAAAAAGGTTATTCAAAATTCACAGAAGAATGTGTCACATATATTGAATGTTTTCATGTATTTCCTGCTCTACTCAAAGCAGAGAGTCTGGACCAAAAGATTCGATTTGGTCCATTGTAAATCCATGGGCAAGAAGTCCCTTGTGAGAAAAAACACTACACTCATTGTAGCTGAGAAACATTTTTAAAAATCATCTAGCTGTAATATTCTCTTCCTCCGTATAAAAACATTGTTCTGATTATCCTTACTACTTCCACAGAGAGAGGGTAGTAGTCATTCATTTTCATTTCACAGTAATAAAAAACAAACAATGAGTCTTCTCACTGTGTTTAGTAATAAATAATATTGGGTCTCTGCGTGCTTGGTTTGTTAATAGAGCCCGGATCATGTGTATTTGTTTCCTAGGCTGCCATAACAAATAATAAATTTGGTGGCTTTCTGAAAAAAGACATTTATTCTCTCATGCTCAAGCTGGAAGTCTGCAATTAAGGTATTGGCAGGCCCATGCTTTCTCCCTCCAAGGTTCTAGGGGAAATTCCTTTCCTGCCTCTTTCAGCTTCTGGTGGCTCCTAGTGTTCTTTGATTTGTGGTAGTGTATCACCAATCTCTGTCTTCATCTTCTCAGTCTCTGTCTTGGTCTTCTCTGTGTGTCATAGAGAAAGACGTCAGTCATGGACTTAAAGCCCATTTCTTTTATAAAGACATCAGTCATGGACTGAAAGCCTATTTTAAATGCAGTATGATCTCATGTCAAGATCCTGAACTTAATTATATCTGCAAAGACCTTCTTTTTGCCCAAGTAAAATCTCATTCACATGTCCAGGGTTAGGACTTAGACATACCATTTTGGAAGATACAATTCAATCTACTATACCATGTGAACAGCACGCATTTTCATTGCAAAGCAATGAATAACACTGGGTTGTCTTTGTGTTTGTGTGGTTTTGGTAGGATAATTCATGTTTCCAAGGCCCTATTAATCTTGGACAGCTGAAAGAGTGAGTTTTAGGAACTACATTTCAAAATCCACAGGTTCTAGAAAGTTATCACTTGGGTTTCTTCACAATCTTTCTGTGTAGTTTCAGTTTAAATTTCCTTAAAAGCATACTTCCCCATTTTGAACTTCATATTCCAAATTCCTAGAGAAGGAACTTAAGAACACTTTGTTTATTTCAAATAAGTATCTTTGGGGCTCTGTCAGCAGATGTCACTAATATGAATAAAACTTTATTCCTGGAGTTACTAATATTCTTGTTTCTTACTTTTCCATTCAAATGCATTATGAAACTTATGAACAATAACTTGGCAGATTTTGTACCATGAAGTCTTTAATTTTCCTTTTGTTGATAAATATGAATGCTTTCTGAAAAACCAATCTGACATTTTATTAAAAATTTCTGGGAGTTTTTGAAAGAAGAAACAAAATTAATATGGAATAGAGTGTCTGCAAGGAGACTTGATAATGTCCTATATATATGTACTCTGAAAGACTAGAAAATTGTTCTCCAAAATACCTCATCAGAAAATTAAATTATTGTCTTTTTAAGTGGAATTATTCCTTCAGTAAGGACCAAAAAAAAATTCCTTAAGTCCTGTCACGTCTCTATGTTTTCTGATATCACACTTTAAATGCATTGGTCATTGATTCAGTTTTGAAATGTCATTATTATTTTTTAGTTACTGAAGCATATTTTTTTTCCTTTTACAAAGCCTTTTTATCTACAAAAAATATATTTTACATAAAAATCCTTTCTCTTTGTAATTTCTACTGTTTTTGTATTCTTCTCAGTTTACCCTTTTGGGATCCTTCCTTTATTCTAAGATTGCAGAATTTATTGCACATTAGTTTTAATTATTTTTTAATGGCCCTTTATGGTTTTTTTTTATTCTTATTGATTTAGATTTTTTCAAAGTCTACTACTTTAGATTTTTATATAAAGTCTACTACTTTCTCTTACTTAAATTTTTTGATCCCTTCCTAGAAATAATAATAAAAATAAAAATTAGAGGAATAAAAGCAGAATAACCATTATGACTATAAAGTATGTGTGTAAGCATTGGGATTTCACTTAGTGGGTTTTCCTTTTTCATTGATTTGAAATAGAATAATGTATGCTAATAAAAAACAAAATGAAAAAATATGAAAAGAAAAAACTATGAAAATAACACAAATTTATATTTTTCTAATATTATTTCTGGTTGAATTGTTTTGTTTCCTGGGACATTAAAGGCTTGGCATGTAGCTGATATTAGAGACAAGATGAACTTATTGCTACTTTGTGCCTGTGATAAATCAGTCTCAGGAAAAAAGATAGGCGTTTGCAGAACTTTTTCCTCATCAGGCAGGTCATCTCTTGTACTTATTACAAGGATAGGAGGACAGGAAAGAAAAAAACACACAAAACACTTCTTGTGAGCAAGTAAGTATCAGAGAGAGAATCCAAAAATGTGTGTCTATGTGGATATACCTGTGTGCGCGTATGGGGGTGCCTACACTCTGTGGTGAAAAAGAGCATTGTCTTATAGTATTTCCGTTCCGTAAAACTAAAACTAGTGAGTAGATTTTATAGTAAGATAGTTTTAGGCAAAATAAAATATCTTTTTTTAAAAAAGTTAATTTTGGGTTGACTACCCCATCTTTGGGATATTCCTTGAAATACTCAGAGTCTGAATAACCATTTTCTTGACATAAAATAGAAAGAAGCTTCAAATTTGTGGCCTCCAGATCATTTTAACTCTGAAACACACAAGTGCAATGAGAATTAATTTAGAAAATAAAAATCAATACATAAAATTATTTTGGAACAAGTTTTATCAAATATATGGATATGACATTGTTTCTCATTACAACTTTTCCCTCAGCAAATGAATTGCTGCCTTTGAAACTATTTTCTTTTTATTTTCCAATGTTATATTTATGTGGTACCTGTAAAGTCAGCTTGTAGTATGCTTACTATGATCTTGACTTTTATAATGTAAAATTACATTACATAAAATTCTAGGAAGGGTTAACACGATGGGTTATTAGCACCTAAGTTTTATCAGGAATTAGTAAAATGAGAATAAAATTATTACTACTGGGTTGGCTTAGAGCTCATGTAAAGTATCTTGAGGGAATATATTTCCATAAACTTCAATTGTCTCACATTTGGTTAATATCAGTGGAGTAGATGAGTATTACCTCTAGCAATTTTTCAGAATTAAACCAAAATATGTAACTATATGAATGTGGGTTAAAAATACCTATATTAATATTTAATTTGAAACTTGAACTGAGAAGAATGTTAAATATTTGACAAACAGATATCTATCACCTAAAATAATATTAATAGTTTTTATATGCACAATATTTTAAAGTTTATAGGCAAATACATATAATCACTGACTGTAACACAGTTTCTGACATCAGATTCTTAGCAGTCCTTTTTAAAAGATAAGGTAATTTGGAACACATAGACTGGGAACTTTTCCTGCAATATGCTTATTTTAGTACCTCAAATCTGCTAGTTATTTTACTAAAATTCACCACTTCTTTATGTCTTAGGCCATTTTTAAAATGTCACAAAGATGTAAAATAAAGACATGATTCCTGACTTGGAATATACGGTTTGGAAAATAGACATGTACAGACTATGTTATAAACAAATGGTTTTAACATAGGATAGTTTTGAAGTGAAAAATCAATATTAGCAAAAATATGATGAGGACAGTGTTCTATATAGACGAAAGGAAAATGTATTAGTCAATGTCAAATATCCATGTCTAGTATACGTGAGTAATTTTAACATACCCACATATTGTGAGAATTCTTTTTTATTTATTTATTTATTTATTTATTTATTTATTTATTTATTTATTTATTTTTGAGACAGAGTCTCGCTCTTTCGCCCAGGCTGGAGTAAAGAAAATCATTGTTGTTTTTGGGTAAAGAATGGGTTTCAAAGAAGCAAAAGTGAAATAAGAAACATCAGTTAAGAAGGCAATAGAAGTAACACAGATTAGAAGTAATTCTGCTTTGGTTTAGAGTGGTGGTAATGATATGGAGAGAACTAGGTGGATTTCAGATAGATATATTTTAGATATTGAATTGTTGAGTATTTAATAGAATGGAATAAAAAAAAGAAAAAAAAGGAAAAGCAAGGTCTACCCTAAGTTTTTGCTCTTATCATCTACATGAATTATGTTGCTATTTACTAAGATGTGGCAGACTGAGAATAGAACAGGGTTGCTACAAAACCAGCTCAACTTCAACCATTTTAAATTTGACATATCATCAGAAAATCAAAAGGCTATATCAAATGGGAAGCTGGATAGAAGAGTTTGAATGGTAAGCTGGAGAGAAGAGTTTGGAGTTGATGGCATTCATCTGAGCTAGAGATAATTATATGGGGATCATTACTTATAGATATGACTTAATTAGTGCATCACAGACATACTTCATGTGGAAACTTTCTATCGGAGCAGCTCTAGAGTCTGTTCATGTCTACATTTGAATAGCCACACCATTTATGTTACCAAACTGAAAAATATATTCTTTCTTAACATCTTTTTCAGGCTTAAATAACTTCAGAGTTTTATTTAAGAATGAAGTATTAGTGCTTATTTTAAACTTGGGTAAATATAGGTGGCAATCAGTGGTGGACTGTATCGAGAAAATGTTGCACATATATACCATGGAATGCCACACAGCCATATAAAAGAATGATATCATGGCATTTGCAGGAACACAGATACAGTTAGAGACCACTATCCTATGTGAACTAATAAAGGAACATAAAACCAAATACAACATGTCTTCATTTATAAGTGGGAGCTAAACGTTGGGTACACATGGACGTGTAGATAGAAACAGTAGACACTAATGACTACTAGAGAAGGCAGAGAGGGAGGGGGCAAGGGTTATAAAAGTAACTATTGGCTACTATCCTCACTACCTGGGCAACAGGATCACTGTACTCCAAACCTAAGCATCACACTATATACTCATGGAACAAGCCTGCACATGTAACAAGCCTGAATCTGAAACAATTGAAATTACAAAAAAAAAAATGGGAGTAAATGAATAATTCAAATTATTTCAGAACTCAAAGGAACTATCTACACTAATAGTAAACTTAGTTTTCCATTATTTCATGACAGAATTGCTTGCCAGCTTGAAATTAACCCAGTTTCTAGGGTTCAAGTTCACAAAAACATATAGATCTAATTTTAAAGTAGCATACTAAACTTGTAGGTATACAATATTTATTATTTTTACAGTCTTAATTTTTCACACTTCAACATAAGCTTTAATAATATCATTCCAGAATTTTGATGTATATCATTAAAATCACAGTATTATAGATCAAAAAGTAAATGTAACATTCTATGTAATAAAAATATAAAACAGAGCATATTTTAGGTGATTAATTATCATTTCCCGACCAAATCTGGAAGTAATGAGCCTGAGGTTATTGAATATTTTTTGACTAATGAGTAATTTTTAAAATAAATATTTATTCAGCATTTAATCAGAAACAGATTAGGTTGGTCCCAGTGGACACAACAATAAACACAAAAAAGTTCTTTTCCTTTAAGAAACTTATATCCAAATGAAGGATCTAGAGTGACAAATAGATAAATACAAAGCAGTCATATATTTCAGAGTCATCTGAATCAGAACCACTTGAAGTCTTACTTTTAGAAGGAAAACAGATTTCGGCCCGGCATAATCCAGGCACTTTGGGAGGCCGAGGGGGGCAGATCACAAGTTCAGGAGTTTGAGACCAGCTTGACCAACATGGTGAAACCCCGTCTCTACTAAAAATACAAAAATTAGCCAGGCATGGTGGTGCGCACCTGTAATCCCAGCTACTCTAGAGTCTGAGGCAGGAGAATCACTTGAACCCAGGAGATAGAGGTTGTAGTGAGTCAAGATCACGCCACTGCGCTCCCAGCCTGGGTGACAGAGCGAAATTCCATGTCATTTAAAAAAAAAAAAAAAAAAAGGAAAGGAAAGAAAAGAAAAGAAAAAAGAAAAAACAGATTTCTTAGTGTAGGCACTGAGAATTTGTCTTTTATGATTGAAAGACCATAAGTGTTATGCAAGCATTAAATTTTAAAAACATAATGTGATATATATTACATTTAAGGATATTTATAGGGTGTGAGGAAAGCAAGAAGCCTAGCCTGGTTTTAAGATATTAGGGAAATTCTTGTTAAAAACTGGAGATCTTCCTATAACTTTTCATTATCATACAAAAAAATAAATTAGAGTATTAAGCCCCATTATTCGAGGCAAGTACTTTGTCTTAGCTTGGCGGCCATGGCAAAACGCTATAGACTGGGTGGCTTAAACACAGTTAAGTATTTCGTCACAGTTCTGGAGACTAGGTGTCCATGATAAGGTGCCAGATAATTTGGTTTCTTGTGGAGCTTTCTCTTTCTGGCTTGCAGACTTCTACTTTCTTGCTGTGTTCTCAAATGGCCTTTTCTTTGTGCTCACACACAGGAATAAGATCTTTGATATCTTTTTATCTTCATATAAGGTCATCAGCCCTATTTATTTAGGAAAAGATGCCCCAGAGAGTCGCCTTGCCCCCTCCACCACATAAGATCACAGTGAGAAACCACCATCTATGAAAAAGGAAACAGTCCCTCATCAGATAATTAATTTGCCAATTCCTTGATCTTGGACTTCCTAGCCTCTAGAACTATTGAAAATAATTTTTTAGGCTGAAAGTGTGGCTCATGTCATCACTTTACTGTAATCCCAACATTTTGAGAGGCTGAGGCAGAAAGATCTCTTGAGCCCAGGAGTTCAAGACCAGCCTAGGCAACATAGTGAGACCCTGTCTCTACAAAAAAAAAAAAAAAAAAAAAAAGCCGGGCATGGTGGCACACACCTGTGGTCTCAGCTACTCAGGAGGCTGAGATGGGAAGACCACTTGAGCCCAAGAGGTAGAGGCTGCAGTGAACCATAATGGCACCACTGTATTCCAGCCTGGGTGACAGAGCAAGACTCTGTCTCAAATAGGTAAATAAATAAACAAACAAATAAATAATTTTTGTTGTTTTTAAGCTACCTAGTCAATGATATTTTGTTAAAGGAGCCCAAATAGACTAGGAGAGGGTCCCACTTTTATGACTTTATTTAACTTTAATTATCTCCCTAAGGGTGTTATCTCCAAATACAGTCACATTATGGTTAGGGCTGGAACATGTGGATTTGGGAGCACACAATTCAGTTCAGAGCAGCAATTAAATGAATCACTAGAAAATTAAATGTAAAAAAGGAATGCATACAAAGTACAGTTTCCAATTTTTAAAATTAAGTCCAGCAGACATAAAATTATATCTCAAGATGGTATACAATTTTTAAGTATTTACTCTCAATTTCTGAGCTTAAATTTTACAGTCTGATAGCAGTTTGAAGACAATTACCAGTCTACAGAACATACTTTGAATAATTATTTCGACATACGACTTAATTTTTTTATCATGTAGATATAAACAAACTAAGACCTATATAGAAATAATTGTTAAAACATTTTATCTGAAGTCACCAGAAGCAAATACCTACACTCATCTGGTACAGTGAAGGGAAATAGGCCCTGTAGTATTTATAAGATTTGGGCATGTAGGAATATCTGCATATGTGGATATGTCTATAAAGAGTGATGGTCTATTTGGGTGGGAAACAATAGTCCAAGTACCATGTCAACCAGACAAAGAAATGAGACTTTGTGATATTAGGCCTTCTCCTTAGATTTTCTTTAAATGGCAGTGTTTTCCTGTAATGTAGATGTAGATATTTACATAATTGCTCAAAAGATATGTAAAAATGAGTATTTTAGTCCATTAGCTATGATATTTTTGACTTTTAGTCCCAAAACAGATATATCAAAAACTGTCACATCCATATCAAACCACAAATGGATTTCTTTCTTTTACTTCTTCCCATAGGAATGCAGGGAGGAATTGTAAGGGCTGGAGTTTAAGAAGGAAAAAGAGTTAGCCTCAATTGCCACTATCAATGATCATTCAAAAATATGAATTACCCTTAGCTCTTATGAATGGTTATTTGGTATATTCTTAAGGACTCCTTCTATAAGACTAACTATTTCTCTAATTTATTTCCTCCAACATCAATTAGGCTTGATAAAGCATAAAAAACTGAATGTCACATTTGGTGTGTTTCTGGATGGCTGCATTGATTTTTGGCTTGTGAATAAATTCAATTACATGCAGCATTCAGAGGTTTCTGTAGTTGTAATTTTGTTGGATCTCCTCACTCAATAACTTCTCAATTTCCTAATCTCCTGTAAGGTCAAAGGTGGTAGAGTGTAGAGTAATTTTTTAGAGCAGTACATGAGTAAAATTCAATATTTAATAGTGGGCAAAGCAAATGCTATTATGCACACGGCATTTGGCTTTTAAAATTCATATTAATTGCAAAGTACCATCTGTTCAAGTTCCATGATTCTGTAGTACCTGAAACCCTGGACACTTTAGAAAATACAAAATTGTAATTTCTGCCTGGAAAAATGCTTTTTATTCTGCAATACTAAAACTGTGAACAAGTTGATTACAAATTTTTGGAGCTTAAGTTTAAATTATGAAGTTTATAATAATAGTAAATATATTTATAATGTGTTGTGAATATATCACACACTACAAAATAAAAAAGAGAACAAAGATGGTGTTTCATCCTAGGACAAGAGTTGGGAATAAGGGAAAAGGACAGAAAAGAGGAGCAGGAGGAGGAGGAGGAGAAGGAGAATAATGCCAACAAGAAAAGAGGAGAGAGAGAGAGAGAGAGAGAGCATGCGCTACATTACCAAAAACATTTGTACACACACTCACATACACACATAAATCCAATACAGGTACTAAAAAATATACTTCATTTCACCCCATTAGCTATGGTATACTAGTCTGTTCTCAGGCTGGTACTAAAGACATACCCAAGAGTGGGTAATTTATAGAGGAAAGACATTTAATGAACTCACAGTTTAGCATGGCTGGGAAGGCCTCAGGAAACCTACAATCATTGCAGAAGAGGAAGCAAACACATCCTTCTTCATGTGGTGGCAGCAAGGAGGAGAACAAGAATCCAGAGAAGGAGGATGCCCCCTATAACTTACTACCATGACAACAGCATGGTGGAAACTACGGCCATGATTCAATTAACTCCCTCTGGGTCCCTCCCATGACACATAGGAATTATGGGAACTACAACTCAAGATGAGATTTGGGTGGGGACAGAGCTAAACCATATTATTCCACCCCTGTCCCCTCCAAAATCTCATGTCCTCACATTTCAGAACACAATCATGTCCGTCCAACAGTCCCCTAAAGTCTTAACTCATTCCAGCCTTAACTCAAAAGTCCAAGTCCAAAGTCTCATCTGAGAGAAGGTGAGTCCCTTCTGTCTATAAGCCTGTAAAATGAAAAGCAAGTTAGTTACTTCTTAGATACAATGGGAGCACAGGTATTGGGTAAATACACCTCTTCCAAATGGGAGAAATTGGCCAAAACAAAGGGGCTTCAGGCCCCATGCAATTCTGAAATCCAACAAAGCAGTCATTAAACCTTAATGTTTCAAAATAATCTCCTTTGACTCCATGTCTGACATCCATGGCCTGCTGAAGCAAAGGGTGGGCTCTCAAGGTCTTGGGCAGCTCCTCCCTTGTGGCTTTGCAGGGTACAGCCCCCTGCCCTAGCTCCATTCCCAGCTGGCGTTGAGTGTCTGTGGCTTTTCCAGGCACACAGTGCAAGCTGTTGGTGGATCTACAATTCTGGGTTCTGGAGGACAGTGGCCCTCTTCTCATAGGTTCGCTAGGCATGCCCTAGTGGGGATTCTGTGTAGGGGTTCTGATCTCACCATTTCCCTTCCACATGGCCCTAGCAGACATTCTCCATGAGTGTTCTATCCCTGCATCAAACAGCTGCATGGACATCCAGGAATTTATTGCATCCTCTGAAATCTAGTTGAAGGTTCCCAAACCTCAGTTCTTGACTTCTGTGCACCTGCAGGCTAAACACTATGTCAAAGCTGCCAAGGCTTGGGGCTTGCTCCCTCTAAAGCCATGGCCTGAGCTGTATATTGCCCCTTTTAGCCATGGCTGGAGTGACTGGAAAGAATGGGACCACGTCCTGAGGCTTCACACAGCAGAGGGACCCTGGGTCTGACCCATGAAACCGTTTGTCTCTACTGGGCCTCCAAGCCTGTGATTGGAGGGGCTGCCATGAAGATCTCTGATATGCCCTGGAGACATTTTCTGCATTGTCTTGGTGATTACATTCCACTCCATGTTACTTATGCAGATTTTTGCAGCAGGATTGAATTTCTCCCAAGAAAATGGGTTTTTCTTTTCTATTGCCTTGTCAGGCTGCAAAGTTTTATGCTCTGCTTCCTCTTGAATTGTCAGCATTTTGGTCAAAGCCATTCAACAAGTCTCTAGGAAGTTCCAAACTTTTCCACATCTTTCTGTCTTCTGAGCCCTTTAAGTCTCTAAGAAGTTCCAACTTTCCAACATCTTCTTCTTCTGAGCCTTCCAAACGGTTCCAACTTCTGTCCATTACCCAATTCCAAAGTCGCTTCCACATTTTGGGGTATTTTGTTTGTTAGTTTTTTTGAGACTAAGTCTCACTCTTATTGCCAAGGCTGGAGTGCATTGGCACAATCTCAGCTCACTGCAACCTCTGCCTCCCAGATTCAAGTGATTCTCCTGCCTCAGCCTCCCAAATAGCTGGGATTACAGGCATCTACCGTCACACCCAGCTAATCTTTATATTTTCAGTAGAGACAAGGTTTCACCATGTTGATCAGGCTAGTCTCAAACTCCTGAACTCAAGTGATCCTTCCATTTTGGCCTCCCCAAGTGGTAGGATTAAAGGCGTGAGCCACTGTGCCTTGGGGTATCTTTACAACAGCACTCCACTCTCTGTGGTACCAATTAACTGTATTAGTCCGTTCTCTTGCTGTTAATAAAGACAATCTGAGACTGGGTAATTTATAAAGGAAAGACATTTAATTGACTCACAGTTCAGCATTATTGGGGAAGCCTCAGGAAAATTACAAACATGGTGGAGAGAGAAGCAAACTTGTCCTTCTTCACATGACAGCAGAAAGAAGAAGAATGAGAATAGAGCAAAGAGGGAAGCCTCTTATAAAACCATAAGATCTCACAAAAACTTACCACAAGAATAGCTTAGGGAAAGCTGCCCCAATGATTCAATTACCTCACACCATGTGTCTCCCATGACACATGGGGATTATGGCAACTGTGATTCAAGATGAAATTTGGGTGGGGATACAGCCAAACCATACCATACGGTATATAAAATTGCTGATATTTTATCTTCAATTTTCAGTATCATACCTATGTCTATGTTGCCATACACTGGAATATATTGGGAAATAATACTACTTAGGTTTCCTAAGAAATCAGGAGTTTTTCTGATGTGGGTGGCAGGAGGAAGAGAAAAGGTCACATTTCTTAGAGACAGAGACAGATATTTTAGGAGCATGTGACAGCTGAGCATTAGCCCAGGACAAGGTCAGGGATCAAGAATACGAACAAGTGATAGAGTGTAATTAGAAGGCACTTTTTTGGCATGTCTTAGAGGGTATGGGAGAATATAAAAGATACTTTAGAATAGTAATTCACTGCTCTTGTAATTAGTGTCGTAATGTAAAATTCATTCACTTATTAGGATAGTTAAAATTATGTTTTAAAAATGGTATGGTAAAAGGTAATAACAAGCACCTAGGGCATGCACATGAGAATGCTTGCTTGAAATGAAATAATAGACAGGATCTCTGAGGATAGAAGGTCAAGACACTACTGAGAGGGCAAGGTTGAATTGATATTTTATGTAGGTATTGAAATCACCAAAATAATAATGATTGGAATCGTGCTATAACAAAAAAAAAAAGGAGCCTCCTGTTCATATGGAGATCTTTTAATGTACTTGATGTGGAAAATTTTCATGCAAGGGTTATACTCATTTCTGATTTGTGACTTTTATATTATCCTGATATCTTTATCTTGGGAGCTTGTTTGCTATTCATTCTTAATCAAACCTACATTTTATAAGTTGGGTTGTACCAACTCGGCGTGAAATTCCTAATTGCCCCTGGCTAGTAATATAAAGCAGCATTTAAGGATTTAGAATTAAAAGTTTAAGTAGATGGTGCTCTGTAAGTGATCAGAATCACATACAAGTTCACTTCCCTCTCTAACCATTTCTGTGATGCTCTCTGCTGTGAATTAGTGTACTGATACCTTGCAGAGAAGATCAGTTGCATGATTAATACAACAGCTGATGAAGGGGAAAAATTTGGGCCCTGTTCTATTTTACAGTAGTTCATTCCTGTGAGCTAAAATGTCTAACGATATACTTCTATTTACCAATGTCTGCAAGAAGAATACTAAATGTTTCTTAGAGTTCTAAGTGTCCTCCAGGACCGTGTTCTCAAATTTTTTGGATGCAAGGCCAATTTATATCATTAAAAATTATTGAGGATTATAAAGAGAGTTTGTGTGTGTTATACCTATTAATATTAACTATATTAGAAATTAAACCTCATATCATTTTTAAATGCTTATATGCTAAGTGATTTAAAAATTACTACCAAAATCTATTATCCTAAATACTTTAATAAAAATAACAATATTTTGAGGCAGACACCGCGGCTCATGCCTGAAATCCCAGCACTTTGGGAAGCCAAGGCGAGCAGATCACTTGAGGTCAGGAGTTTGAGATCAGCCTGGCCAACCTGGTGAAACTGTGTCTCTACTAAAAACAGAAAGATTAGCTCTGCCTGTAGTCCTGGCTACTTGGGAGACTGAGACAGGAGAATCACTTGAACCCAGGAAACAGAGGTTGCAGGTGGCCGAGATTGCACCATTGCACCCCAGCCTGGGTGACAGAGCAAGATTCCATCTCAAAACAAAAACAAACAAACACAAATGATATTTTCAAAAATTAAAGAGAAAAGTCACATTGTTTTACATTTTTGAACATCCATTTAATGTGTCTGGCTTAATAGAAGACCATTGAATTCTTATTTTTGCCTCTACATAAATCTGATACAATATGATACCTTGATTGAAGTGCATGGAGAAAATATACTTACAGAGGTAATTGTAAATACGTCAGGTAGTCTGTGGAAAAATCCACTGGAGATTCATGAGAATAAGTAAAGCAATTAACCACCCAATTTTTATGAAAATAGTATTGGCCTTCTGGACTTTGAGTGCAGTTCTCTAGACTGTCCGTGTCTTAGAGGTTCACACAAAACACAGCTACATATATATACATGCTCAATAGAGTCTTCAAGCATAGAAAACAGTTCAGCAGAGATGGATATGAACACATAGAAAAAGAGATAACATTTAGAGAGAATAGCATTAGGAGGTGTCAGTAGGAAGTAGGGATATTAGTCAGGGGACTCTTGGGCTGTAGCTGAGTAAGTGTTCAAGTGTTGTTGACCTGAGTGTGCATAGGTCACAAAGAATTAGCATCTACAGTTAATTACAAAATGGCCTCAAAATGACTATGCTGAGTTAAACCCCGTGGAGAATGGTCAGAACACGAGACCGAGCGGTTAGTCTCATCCACCTAAAATGGAAAACTGCAAAATGAGTCTCTAATTGTTCTACAAAGGAAGTGTACATTAAATGCAGCACACAACAAAGAACAAAGACTATCATAGTTTAATATAACAGAAACATAGAAAGCATCGAATTACCACATATCCCATTCCTGTTAAAAAACCTGCAACACAGAAAAACCGCTTCTTGAAGAGTGTTTAGTGCATTCACTGTACGTGGGTCTTTCTTCTCATGACGGATACAAACTGAATCAAAATATGAAATGTGAAAAAAAATAGCTCTCTACTTTGTTTTTTACTCCTTGTTCTAACTGTCACCTAGTAGCTATATTTTTAAATCTGATAAGACCATCGTAGCCTGGAGACCTCCCCTTCCCCTTACCAATCAATTGTCCTTGCTGTTACTAGTGTTAACAAAATAAGATATAAATCTAATCAAAACAGTATTGCTTAAAGTCCTTCCCTGACTTATCTCAGATGCCATGATAAACATCAAACTTTTTAGTCTATTCTTACTCTGTCCACTAATACAAGCTCACCTTCACATTTCCCAGAGATATTTTTCTAATTAATTTGTTCAGAATTTGTCCAGGCTCTCTTTCGTTTTCACACACACACACACACACACACGCGCGCGCGCGCGACCTCTGGATGTTCATGTTCATATGTATGGCAGTGACCAGCCAACCTCACCTATATACCCAATTACCCATTTTTGTCCTGACTTGTAAAAACAGAATAACCAAAGAGTAACTAAAGTAGAAAATGAAGATAGGATGACACATTTCTCCCATAATAGTGATTGTCAAAGTCTGTTTTTTTCACATGAGCAAAATTGCTTCTACAAAAAAAAGTCAAAAACAAAATGTATGCAAGAATACTCCGCAAGTTGTATGAACAATCAAGTCCCCTGATTTTAAAGAAATGAACTCTATTGATGAACTTTTCCTGAGACGACTACATGGGAATAACACAGCAAGGCCAGTTGTTAATATGTAGTAAGTGCTTCTTTATCTCCATTGCAAATGTATCCAAATAGAATGATTGAGTAGTGAGTAAATCTAACTTTGTCCTAGTAACAAGAAACATACAAAAAAGGACAAAGCAAATTTACCTGTTTGAGCAATTTTTTTTTTCTTTTTTTTAGCAATCTAATCATTAAGAGTATTTAAATCTTCTGGTCTAACTTGTGAGTGGGGGATATAGTTGGGGCAGATAGTGCTCCAATGAGTTCCAGGTTAATTTGTGTGTGTGTTTGTGTGTGTGTGTGTGTGTGTGTGTGTGTGTATGAGGGCCAGAGCCACAAACATTATTATCCTAAATGAAAAGAAATGAGTAAAACATAAGTGCACAGCAAGGATTATATTGGCATATTTATATCTATTTCTATATTTATATCAGTGCGATATTTATATCTATAGCTATATATTCATCTACCTTATAGCTACATATATTTATATATGTTAATATATATAAAGATAAATGCATATATGTCAGTCTTGACATATGCACAGATGCATATGTGTATTTATCTTTATATTTATTAACATATATAAATACATAAATATATACATAAATATAAGTATATATTTATATCGGTCTTGAAGGCAAATAAAATATTTTTCCACCAACATATTAAGTTTCAGTTTAAAAAACCTGTCATTAATATAATAATGATATTTCTCAAAGCCTGTGTGGAAAAACATGTTCATTTGCTGTGTGAATACACTTAAACGGGAGGCTAAATAACAACCATTCTGTGTGAGCATGAACATGGAGGAAGAACCAATTATCTAAGGGCATGTGTTGTAGTACTTACCTAGACTCTTAAAACTACATGCCAATGGATCCAAAAAAGCTGGCAAAGAAGGCTTAACATATCTGTGAAACCGCCCTCTCCTCTTGAATACAGCTTGAATAGACCCTGATGATGCTTGTTTCTGAGACGCTTACGTATCTATCTTCTTCAGCACTGTCTTTTTTTTTGACTAAGATAACACTCAGTTAAAGAGACTCAAATTTTGCCTCTTTTGGGTTATTTTGTTATCCCTATGCTGACAAAATACATATTGATTTTACAGTTCAACAATCAAAAGAAAATCTTATGTTCAACATTTTCATATCATTAGAAGACTCAACAATAACTTCAGTAATAATTATCTTCCTTTTTCTTCCTCTTAAAAGGAAAGTAAAACAGTCTATTTAATGACCTGCAGGCACTTTACGTTAGTAATCCCTTGAAACTTTTAATAACACACAGAAGTAGATAGTTTTATGTATATATTGATAAGAAAAAAAAAAAAAAGAAGTGCATAGGTATCAGGTAACTTGACTAAGTTTATACAGTTATTGAGTGACAGAACTAATATGGAACTCAGATCTGTTTAGCCCTAGTACATGCTCTTTGTGCCAAACTTCTTTTTGAAAGATTATGATTACTGTTCATTCAAACATGTTCAATATATAAACTATACATGACTATATACAAAGGGACCAAATGGTACATTTATAAATATGATCTTGCACAGAATATCAATGTTATGGTCAATGACCAACCACATATTGGATAGTGGTCTCATAAGATTATAATGCCATATTATTACTGTACCTTTCCTATGGTTAGATCCACAAATACTCACCATTTTGTCGCAGTTGCCTCCAGTATTCAGCACTGTAACATGCTATATAGTTTGTAGCCTAGGAGCAATAGGCTACACTATATAGCCTAGATGTATAGTGGGATATACCATCTAAGTTTGTGTAAGTACACTCTATGTTGTTCATGCAACAAAAAGATCACCTTGTGACACATTTCTCAAAATATATCCCCATGATCAAGCAGTGCATAACTGAATAGTTGTCATAAGTATCATGTATTCAATAAAAACATTGCAATGACATACAGAAAAATTATACACATTGGAATAAATTATGAAAATATCTGATACAGCAACTAAGATATCTAGTAGTTAAACATAATTTTTGTTTGTTCTACACTATGAGAGTACTGTCGTTGGAAATGGTTTTACGGTTTGCATATCAGGAATTTTAATTTTGAAAATGAACACCGGCTTTGACATTTGTGCTGTACAATTAATGACAGAGGAAGTTGTGGGACTATCAGTTCTAGACATGACAAAAGTTAAACTTAGTTCTGTTGATGATTTCATTTTACCTAATCAACATCTTAATAACAGGTGAATAGATTAAGAGCAATAAGTAGTCTCAATTGCTTATTGCTGATTGCTGTGATATTTTAAAGATTCAAATCAATAATTAAGATAATTAAGTCATTCAATACCAATTTTCTATGCAGACATTTAAAATTATTTAAATAAATAGCTGGCATGCATTCATATGACATTTGAGTTATGTTGAGAAGCTTTGCTCTATATATGATTAGGTACAAAGAGACAGGATGATACATTTACAAAGATAGTAAAGTCATATGAATTTACAATGGGACTTCTTAAAATTAACTTTGAAAAAAGTTAAAAATTAACTTCTAAAAAGGCATTATTTGACTTAGGTGCACGACGTTCCAATATTTTCATTTTCATGAAGCATTTTTATTCATATTACTTTGTTATCCATTATCATTCAGAGAATTTCAGACAGCTAACAGGACACCCAATAGTGTACTCATCCATCTGTTCATCCATCAACCTTACAGCAAATGTGCAAAATGAAAGGTTTGCCTTAGGTCATAAAATCAAAGGCAGAATTTAGTCATTGCAGTTAAAAACACACACACACACACAAAAACCACATACTTTTCTTGTGGCTAACTAAGCCTAAACTATCTTGTTGTCTTTACAAAATAATAAAACTATAATCTGAACAGATCTTAAATAACTATGTCAAATCTTGCACATTTGGCATATAATTTACTTCACAATAAAAAATTCAATCAGTTGAATCTTAATAATAAAAACAGTTGAATCTTAATAATAAAAACCCATAAAGATAATATTTATATGGGCACTCTTTAACAGGTAGTTTATAATGTAAGAAACCCTTAGATCATATGGTTTTTTAGGTATGTATAGGAGGATGTACACTATATCCTGGATTGTAATAACTTAAATCAACACACAAGTGGTCCATCTGGTCTCTTCTTGTAACAGAGAACATGCTAATATTGCTTTTATTACAATGAATCCTTAGTAAGGGGTACTGTATAACTAGAAACATGGAATTATGCATGTTAAATTATCAGAAACCTCTAAAATATACCTATGTGATTAGACGTTAAAAGTGCATATACATGCGGCAAATATTTCATTTGTCTTGCAATATAACCAGAAAAGGACCACTGTGAACCTCTATCTTAACATTTGCTATTTGATTTACTGAAGTCTATAGGAAATAAGTAATCTTGAAATCTTGTTTCTATACCCATTTCTGTAATAACATTTTTCATATTTGTCCTTTCATTCAACAAATATTTTGAAACACTAATTATAAAAAATCTTTTAAAATATTGGAAATACTACAATAAATGAGACAGTATGTGCCCTCAAGTAGTTAGTGGATGAGACGATTACAAAATTTGCAATTAAAGTACGTGTGAAAAGAGCTGTTATGGTTCTTTGATCAAGAAGACAAGATAGCCCATAAAAAGGGCATATAATCTCTTCTTGACTATCTAGAAAACTCCACAGTAAAAGTGCTATCTAAGACCAGACTCAAGGATAAGTAGGAGTAAGTCAGTGAAAAAGGGATAGAGCATTCTTTTTGTTTTTGAGACGGAGTCTCGCTCTGTCTCCCAGGCTGGAGTGCAGTGGCGCGATCTCGGCTCACTGCAAGCTCCGCCTCCCGGGTTCACGCCATTCTCCTGCCTCAGCCTCCCGAGTAGCTGGGACTACAGGCACCCGCCACCTCGCCCGGCTAATTTTTTGTATTTTTAGTAGAGACGGGGTTTCACCGTGTTAGCCAGGATGGTCTCGATCTCCTGACCTCCTGATCCGCCCACCTTGGCCTCCCAAAGTGCTGGGATTACAGGTGTGAGCCACGGCGCCCAGCCAAGGATAGAGCATTCTAGTTAGAAGAAAATGAGTGGGTAAAGTTCCAGAGGAGATATAAAGCCTAACATCGTTAAAGAGCCACAAAGATGAATATGAAAAGGACAAATTATGAAGTGGGTGGTAGCATGAGATGATACAGTGGTGGTGGTGACAGAAGAGTTTACCAGACACAGTATGAATTCAAATAAGAAATAATCACTACCTCACCAAAACAGTGACAGTAAAGATGAAAACAGAACAGTTGGATGTTAGTCGTAATTGGTGGCTGATTTTCTACAAGGTTGAATGAAGAAAGGTTTTGTTTGTTTGTTTTTGTTTTTGTTTTTGTTTTTGAGAAGAAGTTTTTGCTCTGTTGCCCAGGCTAGAGTGCAATGGCACGATCTCGGCTCACTGCAACCTCTGCCTCCTGGGTTCAAGCAATTCTCCTGTCTCAACCTCCCAAGTAACTGAGACTACAGGTGCACACCATCTGCATTTTTAGTAGTGATGAGGTTTCACCATGTTGGCCAGGCTGCTCTCAAACTCTTGACCTCAGGTGATCCACGCACCTTGGCCTCCCAAACTGCTAGGATTACAGGTGTGAGCCACCGCACATGGCCAAAGAAAGTTTTGTATGTAGTGATTTGAAATAAATAATCAATAACTGGAACAATAATATTGAGTGGAAAAAACAAACTGAGTTTCTCCCACTATACTCTCACAATACGCTTTTTACACCAGATGTGTGGGGATTTCCCCCTACCAGCAAACAAGCAATCAGTACTGAAGTGAATGCCCGCTGGGTATCCTCTAATTCAGTTCTGACCCCATTTACCTGGAGATAGTGTCAGATCATACAGACTGTGGGTTTAGTCTCACAAGAAAGAGACCTCCAATGCAACAGCAAGCCCTAAGTTGTTTTACTCGTGCTTCTGACTGACCTGCTATAAAATAAGGCTCTCAAGACCCCTCTCTTTTGCGTTTGATTAATTTGCTAGAGTGGCTCATAGAAGTCAGGGAAACACTTATGTTTACCCATTTATTATAAAAGATATTACAAAGGATACAGAGAAAGAGACACATAGGGCCAGATATAGACAGAGGCCCAGAGCTCCCTTCCCCTCCCTGGGCATGCCAACATCAAGGCACCTCCACATGGAGCAAAAGTGACTCTCATTTTGTTTTAGCAAAGGGACTGGTGGCATTTTGCCCGGAACTTTGAACTTGAGAGAGATGACTAGGGTATTTGGCAGAAGAAATTTCTAAGCAGCAAAGAATTCAAGATGTGACTCATGTGGTGTTAAAAGCAGTCAGTTTTATAAGGAAAACAAAGCATAAAAGTTGGAGAATTTGCAACCTGACAATGTGTTAGAAAAGAAAATCCCATTTTCTGAGGAGAAATTCAAGGTGACTGCAGAAATTCACATAAGTAACAAGGAGCTGAATGTTAATCACTAAGACAATGGGAAAAATGTATCCAGGCATGTCAGAAGTCTTCATGGCAGCCCTTCCCAACACAGGTCCAGAGGCCTAGGAGGAAAAGTACCCTGTGTCCCAGCTGCTACTGCTACAGCTGAAAGGGGTCAATGTAGAGCTCACCCACCCAAATTGCATCTTGACTTGTAACTCCCACAATTCCCAGAAGTCATGGGAGGAACCTGGTGGGAGGTAATTTCCTGTGCTGTTCTCATGATTGTGAATAAATTCCATGAGATGTGATGATTTTTAAAATGAGAGTTTTCTTGCACAAACTCTTTCTGTTTGCCTGCCACCATCCATGTAAGATGTGACTTGCTCCTCCTTGCCTTTCACCATGATTGTGAGGCCTCCTCAGTCATGTGAAACTGGAAGTCCATTAAAGTACTTTCTTTTGTAAATTGCCAAGTCTTGGGTATGTCTTTATCAGCAGTGCAAAAATGAACTAATATAGCTCCCAAGGCCTTGAGCAGCTCTGCCCCTGTGGCTCTGCAGGGTACATCCCCCACTGCTGCTTTTACAGGCTAACGTTGATTGCTTACAGCTTTGCCAGGTGCACAGTGCAAGCTGTTGATGGATCTATTATTTGAGGGTCTGGAGGATGTTGGTGGTGCTCTTCTTCGACTCCAATAGGCAGTGCCTCAGTGGGAACTCTGTATGGGGCCTCTCATGCCACATTTCCCCTCTGCACTGCCCTAGTAGATGTTCTCCATGAGCTCTCCACCCCTGTTGCAGACTTATTCCTGGACATCCAGGTGTTTACATACATCCTCTGAAATCTAGGCAGAGGTTGCTGAGCCTCAACTCTTGATGCTGTGCAGCAGCAAGCCTAACACCAAGGTTAGGCTTCCACCCTCTGAAATAATTGCCAGAGCTGTCCTTGGCCCCTTTTAGCCACAGCTAGAGCTGCAGTAGCTTGAATGCAGGGCACCAAGTCCCAAGGCTTCACAGAGGAGCAGTGTGGCCGTGGGCCTGGCCTGTAAAACTGGTTTTCCCTCCTAGGCCTCTGGGTCTGTGATGGGGGGCTGACATGAAGGTCTCTGAAATGCCCTGGAGACATTTTCCCCCTTGTGTTAGTTATTAACATTCTGCTCCTCCTTGCTTATGCAAATTTCTGCAGGTGGTTTGAATTTCTCCCTAGAAAAACGGTTTCTCTTTTCTACCACATGGTCAGGTTGCAATTTTTCTAAACTTTTATGCTTTTCTTCTATTGTAGACATAAATGACAATTTCAGACCATCTCTTTCTTCATGCACATTAGCATAAACTTTTAGTAAAAGCCAGGCCACATTTTGAATGCTTTGCTGCTTAGAAATTTCTTCTACCAGATACCCTAAATCATTTCTCTCAAGTTCAAATTCTCCAGATATCTAAGGCAGGGGCAGTATGCTGCCAGTCTCTTTATTAAAGCATAGTAAGAGTGACCTTTACTCTAGATAACTGAAGTTCTTCATATTCATCTGAGATCACCTCAGCCTGGACTTCATTGTTCATATTACTATCAACATTTTGGCCACAACCATTGAACAAGTCTCTAGGAAGTTCCAAACTTTCCTGCATCTTCCTATCATCTTCTGAGTTCTCCCAACTGTTCCCGCCTCTGCCCATTACACAGTTTCAAAGTTGCTTTCACATTTTCAGGTATCTTCATATCAGTGGCCCAGTTCTCTTGGTACCAGTTTTCTGTATTATTTCATTCTCACACTGCTATAAAGAACTACCTGAGACTGGGTAATTTACAAAAAAAAAAAAAAAAGGTTTAATTTACTCGAAGTTTTGCATGACTAGGAAGGCCTCAGAAAACTTAAAATCATGATGGAAGGTGAATGGGAAGCAAGGCACATTTTACATGGCAGCAGGAGAGAGAGCAAGCAAGGGAAGAAGTGCCGCACTTAAACCATCAGATCTCATGAGAACTCACTATCATAAGAACAGCATGGGAAAAATCCTCCTCCATGATCCAGTAACTTCCTACAGCTCCCTCCCATGACATGTGGGGATCACAATTCAAGATGAGATTTGGGTGGGGACACAAGGCCAAACCATATCATTCACTTAGTAAATAATAAATGCTATGGGAATTATAAGCCAAGAACCATGGACCAAAATAAATATAAATACATAATAATATCATACAGATATAATTTACATACAATGAAATATAGTGACATTAAGTGTTCAGTTCATTGAGTTTTAAAAACTGCACCCTTGTAACCTCCACAGCAGACAGAATAAAAAAGAAATCTATCATCCCAGAAAATATCTTAATGTCCCTTTTTATTCAATTCTGTATTATATTATATATAATATGTTATTATATATTATATATAATAATATATATTATATAGCATATTATATATAACATATAATATATAATATGTAACATATAATATGTAATATATTTTATATATAATACTTATATACCTATATAGTAACATATTATATACTTATATAGTATATGAGCAATATATTATACTTACATAGTAACATATATACTTATATATAGTATACTATATAAGTGACATATATACTTATATAAGTTACTTATATACTATATAAGTATATAATATGTTACTATATAAGTATAAGTATAATATTATATAAGTACATTATATGTTACATATAATACATAATTATGTATAAGTGTATATATTACTTATATAGTATATACTATTTCATGTAGTATGAAATTCAATAAATGCATAGCATTGTGTCTTATTTACTCCACATTATGTTTTTGAGCTTCATTATAGTTTTGCATTTATTTGTAGTTTGTTCTTTTTTATTGTTGAGTAATATTCCATTGTATTAATACACTACACTTTCCTTAATATTTATTGTAGATGAATATTAGGGTTAGTTTCAATATTTAGATATTATGACTAAGGCTTCTTTTCCAATGCTTTTTGTCATCAGATGTTTTCCTCTATTGGGTAAATACCTGAGCATTTAAATGCTAGATTATATAGTGGCGAACGACTAATTTTGAAAGAAATGTCAAATAGTTATCAATCATAATTGTACCGCTTTACTTCTCAAACTAAATCCAATAAACATGTGAATGTGCTAAGAGCTCCATATTTTTCAAGACACTTTGTATTGTTAGTGTTTTGATTTTTTTGAAGACTTTCTCCACTTGAACCTTCTTACTTCCCTTGAATTATTTTTATTAATGTCTTATTTGTCTTGTTAAGCAGCTTTATTAAAGCTTAACTGACATAGATAATACTTCTCATATTTGAAGTGCAGTTTGTCATAAATTTTGACAGATATGTAAGTTCAGAAACCATCACCAGAATCAAGATAATGAACATATCCATTTCCAAAGTGTTTCCTTGTGCCCTTTTATAATGTCTTACTCCTATCCCTCCTTGCCCATCCCAAAGCAATCACTGTTCTATTAATTTAATGCCACTCTAGATAAGTTTATATTCTCTAGAGATTTATGTAAATAGACTGACACAGTTTATGGTCTTTGTTGCCTAACTTCTTTCTCTCAACATAATACTTTGAAGATTTATCTATGTTGTTGTTGAGCATCAATCATTTATTCATTTTTATTACTGATCAATATTCTATTGGGTGAATAAACAACTTTATCCCAGACATTGAAGTTTAACCACTGTCAGTTAACTTGGTCTTTTTAAGATCTTTCATATATATATATATATATATATATATATATATATATATATGTACATTTTTAAATGTATCTAATACAACCATATTAACTGCTTCATTCTGTTCTGCTAATTCTAAGATTTTTGTCATTTTGAGATCAAATGTGATTGATTTATCTCCTCATGGGTCATATTTCCCTGTTCCTTTGCATAATTGCAATCTTGTGAATTTGACATTTTTGGATGCTGAATATTTTTATATTCCTATAAATATCCTTGAGCTCTGTTCTGGGAGGCAGTTAAGTTACTTGGAAACAGTTTGATCTTTTCAGATCTTCCTTTAAGATTGTTCGGTGGGTCTGAAACAGTGCTCATTTTTGGGCTAGGTATTTTTTCACTAAAAGACACTCTTCTATATGATTGACCCAATAGCTCATGAACAATGATATTTTTCAGACCGACTGGTGGGAACAGGCATTATTGCCCATTCCTCCTGGCTTATGCCTTTCTGTGCTGGAGTTTGGAAATTCTCTCAAGGCAATGAACTGGCTCATCTCATTTGTTCACTGTCTCTTAGGACACTGACTTTTATTTTTGGATACAAATGTTTTCAACATTTTCTTTACCCCAAAAAGAAGCTCTGTACTCATTAAGCAGTTCCTCCCTATTCCCTCCTGCCCACTGCTGAGCACTAAGCAACTAGTCAGTCAATTTTTGTCTTATAGATTTATTTATTCCGGACATTGCATATGAATAGATTCATGTAATATGTGACTGGTTCTTTTCACTTAGCATAAAGGTACAAAATTTCAACAGTATTCATCATTATTGCCAAATAATATTTCACTGTGTTGATACACCACATGTTGTTTATCTTTTCATTATTTGATGGACATTTGGATTGTTTCCATGATTTAGCTATTATGAATAATACTGCTAACAACATTTGTATATATGTTCCATTTTCTCTTATTTATGGAAGAGTTTTGAAAGGATTGGTGTTATTATTTTTAATGTTCTGTAGATTTACCAGTGAAGCCATCTGGGTCTGAGATTTTTTTTGGGGGGGGGAAGTTCATACATTATTAATTCAATCTCTTAGTTTATTACAAGTATATTCAGATTATCTATTTTTTCTAAAGTTACTTTTGGAAGTTTATGTATTTCCAGGACTTGGCTCATTTAATCTAGGCTTTCTACTTTGTTAATATATAGTTGCTCAATTCTTTTTCTTTTTGTAAGAATGTAGTAATTGATGTGGTTTGAATCTGTGTTCCCCACACAAATCTCATTGAATTGTAATCCCCAATGTTGGAGGTGGGGCCTCATGGGAGATGTTTGGATCCTGAGGGCAGATTTCTCAAGAATGGTTTAGTATCATCCTCTTGGTGTCATCCTCTCGATCGTGAAATAATTCTCATGAGACCTGGTATAGTGTGTAACACCTCCCTCACCTCTTTCTCTTTCTCCTCCTGCCATGTGAGATGACTATAACACCTTTACCTTCTGCCATGATTGGAAGCTTCCTGGAGCCTCCCTAGAAGCAGATGCCTGTGTTATGCTTCCTGTACAACCTGCAGAACCATAAACCCATTAAACTTCTTTTCTTTAAATTACCCAGTCTCAGGTATTTTTTCTTTTACAGCTATGCAACAATGACCAAATATAGTAATGTTCCCTCTTTATTACTGATTTTATTAATTTGAGTCTTCTTCCATTTTTTCTTGGTCAGTCTTGTAAAAGCTTCTGTTTTGCTTATTTTATTTTTTTCATTTCTACTTTTGGATTTTTTGATTTTCTATTTAATTTACTCTCACTCTGTTTGTTCCTTTTCAGACGTTGTTTCTTTGGCTTTCCTTGTATTTATTCTTTGGTTTCTTTTTAGATTCATAAGGTGGAAAGCTAGGTTATTGATTTGAGATTTTTCTGCCTTTTTGGTATAGACCTTTCATCTACACCTTGTTGTGGTTGTATCCCATAAGTATTGGTATGTTGTGTTTTCACTTTCATTCATCTTAATGTGTTTTCTCATTTTCATTGTGATTTCTTCTTTTATCGTTTCATTTAATGTTAGTTGCTTAATTTTCACATATATATGAGTTTTCCCTTTCTTGACTTCAAAGCTGATTCCATTGTAGTTGGAAAGTATACTTTATATTTTCTAAATTATTTTAAGTTTAAAGAAGCTTGTTTATGGAATAGCATATTGTCTATTCTGGGAAATGTTCTATGTGTGCTTGAGAAGAATGTGTATTCTGCACTTTTTGGGTGGTATTTTATAGACATCTGTTAAGTCTAGATGGTATACAGTGTTGTTCAAGTACTCTGTTTCCCTTGAGAAAAGAATAGGTCAATCTAAACTTTCTTTTAAAAAAAAATTATATTCACTTAAAATTATATTTATGTTCTGTTTCTCTAAAGAGCTCTGAAACATATAGAAAACAAGTTTAAAAGGAAAGAAATTAAAATTGGAAAGTTTACTTAGTAAAAAAATGCTTTTCTACATTTACTGTGCATAGTTGTATATATTATTATCCTAAAATAATAAATTTTTTAACATGTCTATAACCCTGTAAAACTCTCCACACTAAAGTAATGGCCTAGAAAAAGTAATACGCTCTTTTCTTTTCTTAGAGAAAATGTATTATGTTGGTAAACTGAGAAGAGTCAATGTTGAACACACACTAACTTTAGTATAATTGTGGGATTTTGATTGTATATTTCAAAATACATTAATAAATAAAATGTGTCAAAGCCCGAATTCTCGGCACCTGGAAATGTGATGTTATCTGTAAATAGAGTCTTTGCAGTTGAAATCATGTTAAGATGGGGTCATTAGAGAGGACTGATGTCATTATAAAGAGGGAAATTTGGACACAGAGATACACATGAGAATATCATGTGAAGATGGAGTCAGAGATTGGAGTGATGAATGTACAAGCCAAGGAATGTCACCAGAAGCTGCATATTGAGGCCAGGGACTCCTAAGGATTTCTGGCTGTCGACAAAAGGTAGGGAGAGGCGTGGAACACGTTCTCCCTCAGATTCCTCAAAATGCACCAAATTGCCTACACTTTGATTTCAGACTTGTGGCATCTAGAACTGTGAGACAATAAATTTCTGTTATATTCAGCCACCCAGTTTGTGGTACTTTGTTACAGCAACCCTAAGAAAGTAATATACACGCCATTCACAGATTCCACTTATTTGGATTCTTTATATTTTCAGAATCTTAAATTGATCATTTTACCTTTTACATGTCTGAAAAATATATAACTCATTTTTGGTCAGTATAAACTCTTGAAAGTCCATATAATTATATGATAAACTATAAGGCTTACATTTTTTCAAAAATATATTTTTTCAAGTATTTTCCTTCTATGAAATTGCTATTTGGCAAATTATATGTAGGTTAGTAGATCTGAGTAAATTCAGGCTTCAACATTTAAAGCCCACATTTCTAATTTGTAATTACATGCAAAGTAAAGTGGGTGCAATAAGTTAGTACACATTCCTTTCACATTGTCCTTTTACGTTCTTAAAAATGGAAATATCCTCTTTCTACTGAATTTTAACAAGTTGCTAACATAGGAGATGTCAACTTTGTGAGACCATCTTTTCTTAAACACACAAGGAGTATAAATGTTTCTTCTTTGGGATGAATACAGAAAGCTACTATAATTGCTCTTCAATTACTGTTACCCTTCTTTATGTAAACTGTATTTTAAGGTGACAGAGAGGAAAGATATAATATAAGGCTTCATTTTATAGCAAGATGTTTCTGTTTTCTTCATCAAGTCAATTGCAAGCCTTCATTAAGCAACGTTAAACCAATCCATATAAATTTAGAGCATCTTTCCCTTGCTCAATTTCTTCTTTAAATAACATTAAAGATAAATTAATACATGATTTTAGAACTCTGGCAACCACAGAGACATTTTAAAAATTATTTAGCATAAAGTATATTACCTATAGAGTCTTGAGAAGGCATCATGAAAGCCTAAGAAGAATTAGTATTTAAAATGTTTTCTCAAGTTTAGTATTTGATAAAAAATCCATTTCTTATGCCCCATAGACAACACAGGGAGCACTCACAGAGGAATGAAAGTCTGATGGCAGAAAATACATTGAAAGAAAAGGGAGAAAAAAAGCTTGGGAAAGTTTCACTGGTGCTCTACTGAGCTGGGTTTAATAGTAATGCAAACATATTATAGTCTCTTTTCCAGTAAACTGCTAATGAAAAATTAAAAAAAAAAAAAAGAAAAGAAAAAAAATGCCTGTCTCAAAAAATAAACACATAGCAATAATATCATATGAATATTTGTGCTGTCCCAAATCTTCTGTTGAAATGCAATCCCAATGTTGGAGTTGGGGCCTTGTGGGAGGTATTTGGATCATGGGGATGGAGCCCTCATAGATGGTTTAGCACCAGCTCCTTGGTGATAAGGGAGTTCTTGCTCAGTTAATTCACTTGACATCTGCTTATTTAAGTGTGTGGAACCACCCCCTCCAATCTCTCTCATTTGCTTTTTATTTTGCTGTACCGTGTGCCTGTTCCCTCTTCATCTTCTGCCATGATTGAAAGCTCCCTGAGGCTTCACCAGAAGCCAAGCAGATGCCAGCATCAAGCCTACAGAACTGTGAGCCAATTAAATCTCTTTTCTTTATAAATTATTCAGTCTCAGGTATTTATTTATAGCAATTAAATAACAGCCAAACACAGGCAGTAATGACTTTTCATCATTATATATTAAGTAAATTTGTTTGAACTTACCAAGATGGAGTATGTAACAGGATTAATTACGCTGCAGTTAACCAGTGACAGAGCAAAGGAGACTGTAACACACTCTTTTACAATATATGGTAGATATGAGCTGAGAGAAGTAAAATAAACACATAAAAATGCATAGAAGTCTTTCTACAATTAGGATTTTGATGTGCTTTTTAAATAGTCTATTAGTTATTCAACAAATATTTAATTAATCCCAATGATGTGTCCTGTATTAAACTAGCTACTATTTCACATTGATGTTGTCTGACTTCAAAGAATACACATTTTGGCACTGGGAAATTTCTAGCCAAAGAGACAATAGTAATAAAATGTACAAAGCATTATGATAGAGTTACCACCAAATGCTTTGAGAAATATGTAGATAGTCATAGCTTTTGAATTATAATTCAAAATTAATTTATTCAATATTTATTAATTTGTTGTTAATTATTACTAATATTTATTAATTAATAACGATCACTAGTTAATTAATTTAATTAATATTAAATTATTTTCTATGGAAAGGTAAATTAATATGTCATATCCAAAAATATTCAGTAAAACAGGAAAGCAGGATAAGCAGAATCCTGGTTGTATTATCAAATTTACAGAAAATATATGTTTTCTACAGTAAAAATTTAAAACAAACATACAAAAATATTAAACAGCTATATTCACTACTCTGCAGAAAAAGTTTAGCAGGAAAATAGGTCCTCTATCAATGTTTTCTAAATATTGATAATTCTGTATAATAATGATTTAATTTTAGTCTTTCATTTTTATGGTAACCTTATACCAGCAGATTATGAATTAATCAGAAAAAGACTTCTAATTACATACAACGATGCCACTTTAAACCCTACATTTACAGTTGTGTTTAGGGCCTCATAGAGACACCACGAGGATTGATGGCCTCTGGGGTATACAAGGATGTCACCATAATCCAAATAAAGAGAAAAGTTGGGAGATTGAATCATACATGATACAAGGTGGCATAAGCATATTAAAATCTGTAAGTAGAACAATATTATTGTCATATTAAAATAATGTTGCAAGTTTAAAAGTTACTAACTTTGTAATTTTTTTTTACATTCTGAAATACGTTTCAATATATAATCACATAAAGATATTTTCATATTGTATAGTATTGTATATTTTAAAATATTTAATTGAAATATATTATTCCAAGGATTCTTTTAAAATCTTGAGTCCCGGACACTGCTGCTGCTGAAAAGTCTTCCGCAAAGTAGATCCACCTTGTATGTTGAAGAACAGTGTCCACAGCGCCCAAAATAATGAGTCATAGAAGTCATCTAGTTTTGGAGAGCTTCAGTCTTTCTTTTATTCAGACTCATTGGAGGACACGGGATGGGAGAGTTCAGGGTATTCTTACTCTTTTTTTCTCAACCTTTGGGTTAGAAAACCACGTTTCCATTAGCATCCCTGAGCTGGACAGTTAAATGGTAACACGAGACACAGAGAAAAATCTCACAAGAAATCTATTTGAGCATGATGATTATTATATATATTATATATTTCCTTGGTCATTTTTTTCTTCATTATTTCAAGGAAAAATGGTGAAGAGAATTGTCCTAGGGTTTATTATATTAGCAACTCACTGTTGATACCTTCCTAGTCACTTAGCAGAGGCAGAAGACGTATAGGCTTTAGATAAGCACACAAAGATATTTGCTGGCCCTCACATTCACTCTGTGTAGTCCAAAGTAAATCAGTGCAGGAATTATATAATATTTGTTCCTCTTTAAATATAGTTTCTATGTCATCCAAGTTTAAGAAACAAAATCCTGGATGACCACATATATGTATAACAGAAATAGAAACCATACCTCTCCACCTCCCAGACAGAATCTTGTCACCAAGAAAGTGTCTGAACTTAAGTGGGGCAGTAAATTAGAAGCAGTGAGGTGATTTATTAATTTTTCATGAAGTAATAGGACTTAAAAAGAGGAATAAGGTTATACCACTTTCTATGGCAGTCTTTCCAGTCTGATCAGGAATGAAACTAAATGCTATTGTGTATAATGCAAAGTTCACTGTTTATAAGAAATGTGAGAAGTGTGGAAGAACTTGCTAAATATGAAAATATTTTCTTTCTCAATGAGCATTTCAACCAAACTCACTAGAAAATTAGTATCTAGCTTACAAGGTATAAACATATTTCTCAAGTTTCTCTGTATAGGGACTGGTTTCCCTAAAGCTCATACAAGTAAGAAAATATAAAAGAATATTCAACCTGGAAGATACAGGATCAGCATTACCTATATTATTACCTAAACTCATCCTGCCAGCTTTTTCTGTGATATTTGAACTTTACTGGGCAGCAAGGATCATTGGGCAAACACAGTCCATCCATACTAAAAGGCTCAGAAATGAGGCTTTGCCTGAAGGTACAGCAGTGAGTCCTCATAGTTATATCCCTGTGAGTGGAAATGGAAGTTTCATAGAGATTGAATAAAATACTTAGATGGAAATGCATATGGAGATGATTGAATGAGTACTGTGTTGGAAGAAAATAAATAAAACTAAAAATAAGAGGAGTCAGCTTCAGCGTGAATAAGAGTACCCAAGCGAAGAGTATAAATAAAGTAAAAGTACCTACTCCTCTTGAGACACATGAAAAAGTAAGAATTAATGAAAAAAGTTATCTTTTCTTTCCTGAATTATAATTCCCTTCAGAAATTATCCCAATTTTTAATGCAGAAATATTTACAGGAAACAGAACCTAATGTGATATGGTTGAGAAGATTAAATGCCAGGATGGTAAAAGTACAGGTGTGTCCTGTTGTTGTGTTCTTACATTTTCTGATTGAGAACTGGCACAATCTATCACAAGAATTTACAATTGAGTATCACAGATAATTCCTGGAAGCCCAGAGGTCAGGAATTTGCCTGAAAATACATATTTTATCCTGCATATGTAATTGATTCTCCAATAGTTTAGCTGTAAAGCATCTCTGATGGAATAATGTAAAAGTAATGTCTTCAGATCATCATGGACTCAAATCTCAATTTAGGCACTGATACTAAATGGCCCAGAGTAAGGTACTTCACTTCTCTGCCCCAGCTTCAGTTTTTCTGTTAGTAAAATGTGGATAATGATATTTCATAGACTTATGGTATGTATAAAATTAAGTAACATGAAGAAGGATAAAGAATATTAGTAGGGTGTCTGGCATATATTCAATAAATATTCAATACATTATAACTCTTTATTATTATATAGTTTATTGAATATGGGAACAAACTGTTACCAAAGTAGTTACTGAAAAATCGTAAAACTTAATGAAGCCAAAAGCTGGCTCTTTGAAAAAAAAAAAAAAAAATCTATGAAACTGATACCCCTTAAACCAGACTAAGAAAAAAAAAAAAAAAAGAGAGAAGGCATAAATTGCTAAAATTACAAATGAAAGAGGAGACATCATTGCAGATCCCATGGATATTGAAAGGATAATAAAAGCATACTATTAACAACTATGCCCACATATGTGATATCTACCTAAGCTGAACCAATATTTTAAAAATCCCACAGTTTTCTGAAAGTCATAAAAGAAGAAATAGACAATATAAATAGGCCTGTATCTATTAAACAAATGTCATCAATAATTAATAACCTTCAAAAACAGAAAGTGCCAAGCCCAGGTGGATTTATCAGTGAATTTTATTGAAACTTTAAGGAAGAAATTATGTCAATTATCTATAATTTCCTTTAGAAAATAGAAGCAGAGAGTCACCATCAGTAAGAAGGTCCTTAGAAGATGTGGTCCCTGGACATTGGAATTCTCAACCTTCATAACTGTTAGAAACAAATTTCTTTTCTCTACTGATTATCTAGTTTCTGGTAAGCTGTTATAATCCACAGAAAGTGGACTAAGACAGATAGCAATTAAGTATATAGAAAGATGTTTAGTTATTAGGGAAATACAACTTTAAAATTACATTGTAACACAACTATATGCATACTGGAATGACTGAAATTGAAAGACTGACAATTTCAAAGACTGGTGAGAATAGAAGGAAATTGACACTCACACATTGCTGGCAGAAATGAAAAAAATGTACAGCCACTTATCACGTTATGAAGCAATCCTCCTTCTACATATATGTGTCCTAAAGTGAATTGAAATCTTATGTTCACACAAAAGTCGCTTCACAAACATTTATAGCAACTGTATTCATAATTGCTCAAAACTGGAAATAACAGAGATGCTTAAAAAATTAATGAAGAAAGTATAAATCTTCAGAGAAATACATTATAATATCTTACATTAATGAAGAAGTAATAGATTATAGTAATGAAAATAAAAATATGTCAGTCCTCCAAAAATATTTCCCAAATACCTCCCAAAATAAGAAAATCTCCCAAAGTAAATACATTATTATTATCATTATCATCATCATCATCATTGTAATTTGGAATCTGGCAAGCTGATTCTAAAAATTGTATGCAAATGCAAATTCTGGAAATTGCTAAGAGAATTTGAAGAAAAAAGTTACATAGGACAACATCCTTCTAGGATTTTTATGGTCCTAGGTCTTACATTTAAGTCTTTGATCCATCTTCAGTTGATTTTTGCATACGGTGTAAGGCAGGGGTCCAGTTTCAGTTTTCTGCATATGGCTAGCCAGTTTTCCCAGTATGTATTAAATAGGGAATCTTTTCCCCATTGCTTGTTTGTGTCAGGTTTGTCAAAGATAAGATGGTTGTAGATGTGTGGTGTTATTTCTGAGGCCTCTGTTGTGTTTCATTTGGTCTATATATCTCTTTTGGTACCAGTACCATGTTGTTTTGGTTACCGTAATCTTGTAATACAGTTTGAAATCAGGCAGCATGATGCCTCCAGCTTTGTTCTTCTTGCCCAGGATTATCTTGCTTATGTGGGCTCTTTTTTGGTTCCATATGAAGTTTAAAGTAGTTTTTTCCAATTATGTGAAGAAAGTCAGTGGTAGCTTGATGGGGGTATCATTGAATCTATAGATTACTTTGGGCAGTATGGCCATTTTCACAATATTGATTCTTCCTATCCATAAGCATGGAATATTTTTCCATTTGTTTGTGTCCTCTTTTATTTCATTAGCAGTGATTTGTAGTTCTCCTTGAAGAGGTTCTTCACATCCCTTGTAAGTGGTATTCCTAGGTATTTTATTCTCTTAGTAGCAATTGTGAATGGGAATTCACTCATGATTTCACTCTCTGTTTGTCTGTTATTGGTGTACAGGAATGCTTGTGAGTTTTGCACATTGATTTTGTATCCTGAGACTTTGCTGAAGTTGCTTATCAGCTTACAGAGATTTTGAACTAAGATGACGGGATTTTCCAAATATACAATCTTGTCATCTGCAAACAGAGACAATTTGACTTCCTCTCTTCCTATTTGAATACCCTTTATTTCTTACTTTTGTCTGATTGCCCGGGCCAGAACTTCCAATACTACGTTGAATAGGAGTGGTGAGAGAGGGCATCCTTGTCTTGTGCCAGTTTTCAAAGGGAATGCTTCCAGTTTTTGTCCATTCAATGTGATATTTGCTGTGGGTTTGTCATAAATATCTTATTATTTCAAGATACATTCCATGGATACCTAGTTTATTGAGAGTTTTTAGCATGAAGTACTGTTGAATTTTGTTGAAGGCCTTTTCTGCATCTATTGAGATAATCATGTGTTTTTTGTCATTGGTTCTGTTTATGTGATGGATTCCGTTTATTGATTTGCGTATGTTGAACCAGCCTTGCATCCCAGGCATGAAGCCGACTTGATCGTGGTAGATAAGCTTTTTGATGTGCTGCTGGAGTCAGTTTGCCAGCATTTTATTGAGGATTTTTGCATTAATGTTCATTAGGGTTATTGGCCTGAAATTTTCTTTTTGTGTTGTGTTTCTGTCAGGTTTTGGTATCAGGATGATGTTGGCCTCATAAAACGAGTTAGGGAGGAGTCCCTCTTTTTCTATTGTTTGGAATAGTTTCAATCCTAGAAGAAAACCTGGGCAATACCATTCAGGACATAGGTATGGGCAAAGACTTCATGTCTAAAACACCAAAAGCAATGGCAACAGAAGCCAAAATTGACCAATGGGATCTAATTAAACTACAGAGCTTCTGCACAGCAAAAGAAACTATCATCAGAGTGAACAGGCAACCTACCAAATGGGAGAAAATTTTTGCAATCCATTCATCTGACAAAGGGTAATATGCAACATCTACAAATAACATAAACAAATTTACAAGGAAAAAAAAAAAAAAAAAACCACAACCCCATCAAAAAGTGGGCAAAGGATATGGAATACTATGCAGCCATAACAAAGGATGAGTTCATGTCCTTTGCGGGGACATGGATGAAGTTAGAAACCATCATTCTCAGCAAACTATCACAAGGATAGAAAACCAAACACAGCATGTTCTCACTCATAAGTGGGAGTTGAACAATGAGAACACATGGACATAGGGAGGGGAACATCACACACCAGGGCCTGTCAGGGTGTGGGGGGCTAGGGGAGGGATAACATTAGGAGAAATACCTAACGTAGGTGATGGGTTGATGGGTGCAGCAAACCACCATGGCATGTGTATACTTATGTAACAAAATTGCACGTTCTGCACATGTACCCCAAAACTTAAAGTATAATGAAAAAAAAGAAAAAAGGTACATAGGACAACATCCTATTTGATACTGTATTACTTATCTATTTCTATATACCACATTATTCCAAAATATAGTAACTTGCTCAGAAATTAGTAAGACTTTTAGGTTAGCAACAGAGGACCATTAAATCAAGGGGTGGGTTTTCTTACGTGGATCCCATATCCATGATGCTGGGCTGAGTATAAGCTCTACATTTTCCATTATCATCTAATCCCATACAATTTCTTTTTCCTCATCTTCTAACACACTCCACTGTACACTGTGCTCTGCTCTTCTATAAAGACACCAGACAAGCTCCTTCAACTGAATTTACTTTGTACCTGTCCTTTAGGAAGCTTTTAACCTAGATATTCTGGGCAATTTTCTCATTTCATTCAGGTTTGTGAACCTAGAAAATGTGAGACACGTCTCAGTTAATTTAGAAAGTTTATTTTTTCATGTGCCCATGACACAGCCTCAGAAAGTCCTGACAAGATGTGCCAAAGTGGTTGGGGCACAGCTTGGTTTTATACATTTTAGGGAGACACGAGACGTCAATCAATATAGGTAAGGAGCACATTGGTTTGATTTGGAAAGGCAGAGCATCTTGAAGCAAAGGCAGAAAGACTGGAAGCAGAGACAGAGCTTTCAGGTCACAGATAGGTAAGACAAAAACAGTTTCGTTCTTTTGAGTTTCCGATTAGCCTTTCCACAGGAAACAATCTGAAATGTATCTATCTTAGAAACTTTGACTAGAATGGGAGACAGGTTTGCCCTAAGCAATTTCTAGCTTGAATTTTTCTTAGTGATTTTGGGGGCCCAAGATATTTTCCTTTCACAGGTTTATGGTCCAAGTGCTCTTCAAACTAACTCATTTAATAGCTCTCGTTCTTTGTTTTTCTTCATATTACATATCTCCAGCTTCTAATTTTCCTTGTAAATTCATTTACAGGACTTTTTTATGGTTTGGTTGAAATTGTGATGTTTTTCTCTGCATTAGGCTGGTGTTAAGTGTATGTGAATGAATTACTATCTTAAAGCTTAGTTTTTGATATCCTGGATTTTGCTGTTTTTGAAGCCATTTAATTTGAAGTCTACATAATGATGACTTTCATTTCTGAATGTGATTGTTACTAGTGACCAAGACAGCCTTGACATTCCCCTCAGCCTGATGAAATTTTAGATAGGCTTCTTCCAGACTCTAGTCCCCCTACCCCCCTGCCTTTCCTTAGACCATTTATTTTAGATAACTTATGGTTGTAAATCCCTTCTCTGCTTCTTTGAGATGTAAATCTTTTAAAAAGCCTCTTGTCAGTTTTATAACCCAGGAATGTCTTTCTCAAGGACCTGGGAACCACCTCTTTGAAACCTAATCATCAAGGAAGATAATACCCTTATCTCCCAGTTTCTGTGAAAGGACAGGAATCTAAGTCCTGGCTGAGCCTTGCTCTAAGTTGTAAAAGTACCTCCTGTCATAAACATATTAGAGTGTTTAATTTTCTTTGGTAAGGACAATTAGCAAACACAGATAGCCTATGATCCTTTCCAATCCCAGCTCTTAAAACTTCTTCAGCCCTTTGTCTTGACAAAGCTGGGTGTCCGGGTTTGCTCTGTGCTCTCTCCCCCATTGCTAGCACTAGTATCAGAATAAAATCACCTTCTTTCTGTTTTTCTTGTCCTATGCAATTGTTCCTTACTACTTGTTAGCTTTTTGTCCAAAATCCTGAAACAAAAACAAACAGAATATTGCTGGTTACATTTACCTGTATTGTGTTAACTTGTATTTGTAATTTGTATAGTGTTAATGTAGATATATGCATATATTTTTCTTATAAAGAAAAACTTATTTCTCTATCCACATTCAAAATATAACCTCTTCTACTTCGGTAATCTTGAGTTTATCACTCAGTCTTTTAATAATTATAATTTTTAATTGATGCCTAATATGTGTCCATATGCGTGGGGAGTACATGTGATATTTTGTTACATGCGTAAAATGTGTAATGATCAATCAGGATATCCATCACTTCAAGCATTTATCATTTCTATGTGTTGGGAGCAGTTCAAGTATTCTAGCGATTTTGAAATATATAATACATTGTTGCTAACTATAGTCGCCCTACCCTACTATAAAATATTAGAATTTGTCTGGACATAGTGGTTCACGCCTGTAATCAGAGCACTTTGAGAAGCCAAGATGGGTGGATGACTTGAGGCCAGGAGTTTGACCAGCCTGTAAACGTGGCAAAACCCTATCTGTCCTAAGAATACAAAAATTACCTGTGTGCGGTGGCATACACCTGTAGTACCAGCTACTTGGGAGGCTGAGGCCCAAGAATTGCTTGAGTCTGAGAGGCAGAGCTTGCAGTGAGCTGAGATCATGCCACTGCACTCCAGCCTGGGCAACAGAGCGAGACTCCATCTCAAACAACAACAACAACAACAACAACAAAACAAAAAACAAACAAACAAACAAAAACCCTATGTTTGTGCCCATTAAGCAATCTCTTTTTATTCCTCCAGCCATCCACATACCAATCCCAGTTACTATTTATCATTCCACTCTCTAGTACCATAAAATCCAGTATTTTAGATCCAACATATGAGTGAGAATGTGCAGTATTTGTATTTCTGTGCCTGGCTTATGTCACTTAACATAATGATCTCCAGTTCCATCTGTGTTGCTGCAAATGGCATGATCTCACTCCTTTTTATGCCCAAATAATATTCCATCATGTGTATATATGTCATATTTTGTTTCACCATTATTCTGTTGATGGAAACGTAGGTGGATTCCCTATCTCTGCTCTTGTGTGTAGTGCTACAATAAATACAGGAGTGCAGATATGGCTTTGATATACTGATTTCTTTTCCTTTGGATAAATACCTGGTAGTGGGATTGCTAGACATATGGTAGTTCTCTTTTTAGTGTTTTGAGAGATCTTTGATATAGTTTGAATATTTGCCTTTACCCAAAGCTCATGTTGAATTTATAATCTCCAATGCCTGAGGGCAAGAGGGTTGGTGGAACCTCTTTGAGTCATAGGGGCCGATTCCTCCTGGCTTGGTGCTATTATCATGATAGTGAGTTACTTCTCACAAGATCTTGTCATTTAAAAATGTGTGGCACCCTCCTGACTCTCTCTTGCTCTTGCTCTTGCCTTGTAATGTGCCTGTTCCCTCTTCACATTCCACAATGATTAAAAGCTTCCTGAGGCTTCCCCAGAAGCAGATACTGGTGCTGTGCTTCCCATACAGACTGCAGAACTGTGATTCAATTAAACTTCTTTCCTTATAAATTACCCAGTCTCACATATTTATTTATATCAATGCAAGAATGACCTAACACAATCTCCATACTGTTTTCTGGGGTGCCTGTGCTAATTTACATTCTCACCAATGGTGTATGAGTTCCCCTTTCTTCACATCTGCACCACCATCAGTTATTTTTCTTTTTAGTAATAGTCATTCTAACTGGCATACAATGATAGCTCATTGTGGTTTTGAATAGCATTTCTCTATTCATTAGTGATGTGAGCATTTTAAAAAATATACCTGTTAGCCATTTGTATCTCTTCTGAGAAATGTCTATTAATGTCCTTTGCCCACATTTTAATGGGATTATTTTATTTATTTATTTATTTATTTATTTGTTTGTTTGTTTTTACTCTTGAGTTGTTGAGTTGTCAGAGTTCATTGTAGATTGTGGATGTTAGTTCTTCATTGAATGCATAGTTTGCAAATATTTTCTCCCATTCTGTGGGTTGTCTGTTTATACTGAGGATAATTTTTTTTGTGGAGTAGAAGCTTGTCAGTTTAATTAATGCTCTCATTTTTATTTATTAATTTTTTTGTATTTGCTTTTTCAAATTTAGTTGAAAATTCTTTGCCTAGATCAATGTCCAGAAGTTTTTTCTACGTTTCCTTCTAAAATTTATATGGTTTCAGGTCTTACATTTAAGTCTTTAGTTCACCTTGAGTTGATTTTTGCATATGGTGAGAGATAGGGATCCAGTTTTAGTATTCTACATGTGGCTATCCAGTTTTTCCAGAACTATTTATTGAATAGAATGTCCGTTCCCTAATTTATGTTTTTGTATGCTTTGTTAAAGATCAATTGATTGTATTTGGCTTTTTTCCAGGTTCCCAATTTTTTTCTGCTGGTCTATGTATCACCTTTATGTCAGTATTATGCTATTTTGGGTACTATAGCCTTTTAGTATAATTTGAGATTAGATAATGTGACGCCTCCAGATTTTTTTCTTTTGCTTATGACTGCTGTAGCTATTCAGGGTCTTATTTTATTCCATGTGCATTTAAAACCAGTTTTCTCTAATTCTGTGAAATGTGATGTTGGTATTTTGGTAGAAATTGAGTTGCATCTGTAGATTGCTTTCGGCAGTATGGTCATTTTGATGATATTCACTCTTTTAATTCATGAGTATGGGATGTATTTCTATTTTTTGGTGTCATCTACGATTTTTTTTTCAGAAGTGTTTTGTTGTTCTCCTTATAGAGATTGTATTAGCTCATTTTCACACTGCTATAAAGAACTATCTGAGACTGGGTCATTTATAAAAAGGTTAAATTGACTAACAGTTCCACTTGCTGTATGACAGGTATGGATGGTGAGGTCTTGGGAGACTTACAGTCATGATGGAGGGGCAAAGGGGAAGCAAACACATCTTCACATGGTGGCAAGAGAGAAAGTGAGCAAAGGGGGAAGTGCTACACACTTTCGAACAACCAGATCTTCTGAGAACTCACTAGCGCAAAAAGAGCAAAGGAGGACTCTGCCCTGATGATCCAGTCATCTCCCATCCAATCCCTCTCTTAAAACTGGGAATTGAAATTCAACACGAGATTTAGGTCAGAGCAGAGCCAAACCATAAAATTTGCACCTGTCCCCTCCCAATTCTCATGTCCTTCTCATGTTGCAAAACACAATTATTCCTTCCCAACAGTCCCCCAAAGTCTTAAATCATTCCAGTATTAACTCAAAAAACCACATCCAGAGTATGATCTGTGACAAGGCAAATTTCTTCCACCTGTGAGCCTGTAAAATCAAAAGCAAGTTAGTTACTTCCAAGATACAATGGGGGTGCAGGCATTGGGTAAATGTTTCCACTCCAAAAGAGAGAAGTTGACAAAAACAAAAGGGCCACAGGCCCCATGCAAGTCTCAAACTCATCAGGACAGTCATTAAATCTTAAAGCTCCAAAATATTCTCTATTGACTCCATGTCTCATATCCAGGCCACACTGACACAAGGGGTGGATTCCCAAGGTCCTGGTCAGCTCTGCCCCTGTGGCTCTGCAGGGTACAGCCACCATGACTGCTTTCACTGGCTGGTGTTGAATGCCTGCAGCTTTTCCAGGTGCACAGTGCATGCTGCTGATGTACTACCATTCTGGAGTCCAGATAACAGTTGTTTTTTTTCCCACAGCTCCATTAAGCAGGGCCCTAGTAGGGACCCAGAGTCCAACCCCACATTTACCTTCTGCACTGCCCTAGCAGAGTTTCTCCATGAGGGCTCCATCCCTGCAGCCGACTGATGTCTCAACATTCAGGTGTTTCCATACATCTTCTGAAATCTAGGAGAAGGCCCCCAAGCCTCAGCTCTTGCCTTCTGTGAACCCGCAGGCTCAATGTCATGTAGAAACTACCAAGGCTTGAGGCTTGCAGCCACCCTATGAAGCAATGGCCCAAGCAGTACCTTGACTCCTTTTAGACATGGCTGTGACTGGAGTGGGGATGATGTAGGGTGCTAAGTCCTGAGACTGCAAAGAGAAGCTTTGTCCTGGGCCTGGCCCACAAAGTCATTTTTCTCTCCCAGGCCTCCAAGCCTGTGATTAGAGGGACTGCTGTGAAGGTCTCTGAAATGTCTTGGAGGCATTTTTCCTATTGTCTTGGTTATTAACATTTGGCTCCTCATCACTTATGCAAATTTCTGCAGAGGACTTGAATTCCTTCCCAGAAAGTGGGTTTATCTTTCTGGTCGGGATGCAATTTTTTCAAACTTTTATGCTGTGCTTCTCTTTTAAATATAAGTTCCAATTTTAGACCATCTCTTTGCAAACACATATGAGAATATGCTTTTAGAAGAAGCATCTTGAATGCTTTGCTGCTTAGAAATTCCCTTCACCAGATATCCTAAATTATCTGTCTCAGGTTCAAAGTTCTAAAGATCTCCAGGGCAAGGGCACAATGCTGCCAGTCTCTTTACTAAAGCATAGCAAGAGTGACCTTTACTCCACTTTCCAGTAAGTTTCTTATCTCCATCTTAGATATACTCAGCCTGGACTTTATTACTCATATCACTGTGAGCATTTTGGTTAAAACCATTCAACAAGTTTCTAGGAAGTTCTAAACTTTCCCTCATCTTTCTGTCTTCATCTGAACCCTCCAAATTGTTCCAGCCTCAGCCTATCACACAGTTCCAAAGTTGTTTTCACGTTTTCAGGTATCTCTACAGCAGTGCCCCACTTCTCTGGTACCAATTTTTGGGGTTAGTGGGTTTTCACATTGCTATAAAGAACTGCCTGAGACTGGGGAATTTATAAAGAAAAGAGGTTTTATTGACTCACAATTGCACAGGTGGTACAGGAGTCATGACTGGGGAGGCCTCAGGAAAATCACAATCATGGTGGAAGGGCAAAGGGGAAGCAATTGTGTCTTTACACGTGGAGGAGAGAGAGAGTGAAGAAAGAAGTGCTACACACTTTCAAGTAAACAGATCTTGTGAGAACTCACTGTCCCAAGAATAGCAAAGGAGAAATCTGCCCCCATGAGTCAATCACCTCCCATCAGCTCCCTCCCACAATACTCAGAATTAAAATTCAACATGATATTTGAGTGGAGACATAGAGCCAAATGCCATCAGAGATCTTTTACTTCCTTGGTTATGTGTACTCCTAGGTATTTCATTACATTTTTTTGCAACTATTGTAAAAGAAATTGGGTTCTTGATTTGATTCTGAGCTTGGTTGTTAGTCTATACCAGTGCAACTGACTTGTGAACACTGAATTTTTTTAACATGAGACTTGACTGAATTCATTTACCAAATCTAGAGGTCTTTTGGAGGAGTCTAGGATTTTCTAAGTGTACAAGCATATCATTGACAAATATTGACTTCCTTTTTTCCAATATGGATGCCCATTATTTCTTTATTTGCCTGATTACTCTGGGTTGGACTTCATACATTAATCGTTTGTTAGATGAATATTTTGCCAATATTTTCTCTCATCCAATAGGTTGTTTATTCACTCTTTTAACTGTGACCTTTACTTTACAGAAGAGTTTTAGTTTAATATAGTTCCCTTTGTCTCTTTTTGTTTTTGTTGTCTGCACTTTTAAGGTCTTCTCCATAAAATTCTTTCCTAGACCAAAGTCCTAAAGCATTTCCCCTATGTTTTTACCTGTTTTACCATTTCAGGCCTTACATTTAAGCCTTTACTCCATCTTATGTTGACTTTTTTATATGAGAAGACATAGGGGGCCAGTTTTATTTTTTGCTTGATATTCAATTTTCTCACCCTCCATTTATTGAAGAGGGTGTTTTCTCCACAACGTACAATTTTGGCTCCTTTGTTGAAAATCAGTTGGCTGTAAGTACACGGGTTTATCTCTGAGTTTTCCATTTTGTTTCACTGATTTATCTTTTTGTTTTTATACCAATACCATGCTGTTTTGATTCTGATAGCTTTGGAAAATATTTTTAAGTCAGGTAATGTGATGTCTCCAGCTTTGCTATTTTGCTAAGGATTACTTTGGCTATTTGAGCTCATTTTTTATTCCATAAGAATGTTGTAATTGTTTTTCTATTTCTGTGAAGAATGGCATTGGTATTTTGATTGGAATTGCATTGGATCTGTAGATTTTAGTTAATTATTTTAATCCCACTGAATGGAATGCCTTTCAATTTGTTTGTGCCCTCTTTAATTTCTTTCTTTAGTGTTTTGTAGTTTTCATTGTAGAGGTCTTTCAACTCTTTGAGTAAATGTATTTCAAGGTATTTTATATTTTTGTAGCTGTTGTAAATGGGATTTCTTTCTTGATTTTTACTCAGTTCATTATTGGTGCACAGAAATACTACTAATTTTTGTATATTGATTGTGCATCATGCAACTTTAGAGTTTTTTTGCTATTGTCTTTAGGTTTCTTTCTATATAAGATTATGTCATACGCAAAGAAGGACAATTTGACTTCCTCTTTTCGAATTTGGATGCCTTTTTATTTATTTTTCCTTGTCTCATTGTTCTGGCTAGGACTTCCAGTACTATTTGAATAGGAGTGATGAAAGTGGTCATCTTGACTTGTTCCAGTTCTTAAAGACTTTGAGCTTTTCCTCATTAAGTATGATGTCAACTGTCAGTTTGTCATATATGGCCTGTATTATCTTGAGTTATGTTCCTGTATGTTTGTTGAGGGTTTCTATGAGGAAGGGATTTTGAATTTTATCACATTATTTTTCTGCATCTATTGAGATAATCATATAATTTTTGTCCTTCATTCTGTTGACATGATTACATCACATTTATTGTTTTGCATATGCTGAACTATCTTTACATCCTTGGGATAAATCCTACTTGATCACGGTGTGTTATCTTTTTCACATGCTGTTGGTTTTTGTTTGCTAGTATTTTGCTGATAATTTTAAAATCTATGTTCATCCAGGATATTGACCCATACTTTTCTTATTTGGTGTGTCCTTATCCGTTTTAGATATCAAGGTAATGCTGGCCTCATAGAATTAGCAAAGCCCTTCCTCTTGTTTTATTTTGAAATGGTTTGAGGAAGATAATACTAGTTCTTTGTAAGTTTAGTAGAATTCTGAAGTGAAGCCATCCAGTCCTGGACTTTCCTTTGTTGGGACTCTTTTTGTTACTGATTCAATATTGTTACTCAGTTTTTGTTGGTCCAGGTTTTCAATTTCTCAATGATTCACTTATGGTTGGTTGTGTGTGTCCAGGAATGTATCCATTTCCACTAGGTTTTCCAGTTTGTTGGTGTGTAGTTGTTCACAATGGTTTCTGGTGATCTTTCATATTTCTATGGTATCACTTGAAATGTTTCTTTTTGTATCAGATTTTGTTTATTTGAAACTTCTCTTGTTTTTTCCTTGGTTAGTCTAGTTAGCTAGTGGCTTATACATTTTATTTTTTTCAAAAGTCTAACTTTTTGTTGTATTGATTATATCTTTAATCTCTATTTCATTTAGTCCTGCTATAATTTTCGTTATTTCTATTCTTCTAAGTTTTTGGTTTAGTTTGTTCTTGATTTTCTGGTTTCCTGAGGAACACTGCTTGGTTCTTTATTTGAAATACTTCTACTTTTTTGATAAAGGTCTTAACTGCTGTAAACTTCCCTCTTAGCACTGCTTTTGCTGTATTCTGTTGGTTTTGTTATGTTGTGTTTTCGTTTTCATTTATTTGAAAAAAAATTTAAATCTTGTTTCTAATTTCATTATTTACCAGTCATTCAGAAGCATATTGTTTAATTTCCCTGTGTTTGTACAATTTCTAAAGCTTCTCTTTTTTTTTCTTTGATTTCTCATTTAATTTCACTGTGTTCTGAGAAGATACTTGATATGATTTCAATTTTTTAAAATTTTGTTGAGGCTTGTTTTGTGGCTTAATATATGCTCTTTCCTGAAGAATGTTCCATATGGTGACTAGAAAAAAAATGTGTATTCTGTAGCTTTTGAATGAAATTCTGTAAATGCCTGGTAAGTCCGTTTGGTTAATGTGAAGTTTAAATCCAAGTTTCTTTGTTGATTTTCTGCTTAGAGTAGGGCACTGAAGTCCCAGTGATTATTGTATTAGAGTATATCTCTTCCTTTAGAGCTAATAATATGTTTTATATATTTGGATGTGCCATTGTTGGATGCATAAATGTTTAGTATCATTATATCCTCTTGCTGAATTGATCCCTTTATCATTATATAATGATCTTCCTTTGTTTTATTAAACTCTATTTTATCTGATGTAAGTTAAGCTCTTTCTGCTGTTTTTGTTTGTTTGTTTGTTTGTTGTTGTTTGTAGGGAATGAATTTTTCCATCTCTTTACATTCAGTCAATGTGTGTCTACATGTGATGAGTTTTTATAGGCAGCATATTGTTAGGCTATTTTTAAAAATTCATTTAGCCAGTCTAAGTTTAATCTGCTTACGTTCAACAATATTATTGATATGTGAGGGTTTATATCTGTCATTTTATTAATTGATTTCTGATTGTTTTGTGTATCCTTGTTCCTTTGGTTCTCTTATTATCTTTGTACTGTGCTGTTTTTTGTAGTGGTAACATTGAGTTGTTTCCTTACTTGTGTGTTTGCTGTACCCATGGGCTTTATACTTTGTGTGTTTTTATGATGGTAAATATTTTTCTGATGACAGGGAAGCTAGATAGGCCTGTACTCGGGTCTCAGTAATTGCAGCAGTGGTCTAAGTGTGCCTATCCTTGGGCCCCAGAGTGGCATATCCTGGCACCAATGTTCAGTTAGGTCATTTTATGAGCCTCCAGGCAGGGTGTTGATAGTGGCAGAAATGAGCTGAGCAGGTGGATGGGTTTTTTGGCCCCTGGGTGGTGCATATGACATGAATGATGATACCATTGGCAGGACAAGCTTCTAACTCCCAAGCACTTCAGGCTGATGTTGGCAGCAGCCATGACCAACCTGGTGGTCAGTCCACAGGCCTGCAGGTGGCACAGGTAGGTGGGTGCCAGCAGTGGTTTAGTGGCAGTTTGTGTGGGTCTTGTCTTAGGCCCCTGAAAGGAGTTCTCAGGTACCAATGTCGGTGGACGGGGCTGGGTAATTCCCAGGCTCTCGATGGCATACTTGGGCACTGAGGGAGATGCAGAGCTGGACCAGGTGGATCTGTCCTCAGGTTCTCCATTGGTGTGTGCAGGTGCTGGTTGTAGTAATGGGGGGCAGGAAAATCCCCATTCACCTGACAGAATGCTTGAATGGGCCAGCAGCAGCTATGCTGCAGCCCTGCTACTGAGGAGGGCAGGGTTGCTTTCAATGTTAGTAGCAGTAGGCAAGTGGTGAAGGATAGTACACTTTTGCCCCAGATGGCAGCTGTAGGCAGGATAGCCTGTCCTGAGGGCACTCCTAAATGTGTGGCAGCTCATTTTGGCCCTGATGGCAGCTAACAGTCATGGCAGTGGCTCTGGGTGGAGGATGTCAATAGGCTCCAGGAGTGTGGAGATACAAGCGTTGTGGGACTCCAGGGATGGATGGAGTCTGATGGGTCTGGGCTCTCAAAATGGCACTATACTATAACTGCTTAGGTCTTCGGGTCATGTGTGACACATTGTGAGCTTCCTTTCTGGAGTTACACCACATCCTTGTTTCCAGGCAGCTCCATGTGTTAGTCTCAGAGCCTGCAAGGATCAAGGGACTCTCCCATGGCTAGATTTGCACGGGTCCTCAGTGGGAATGCAGACCACTAGGGGTCTCTCACTTACCTTTTGCCTGCATTGGGGCATCAGCTGACTCTAGCTAAGCAGGCTGCCTTACTTCCCTTTCCATTCTTGTTTTAGGTGTTTCCTGGTACTTCTCTGTTGAATTCGTGTCTCTCTTAGATGATCTATTCAAAGTGTGATTATCTACTCACTATTTTGGTTCTTCTTTGTGGAGGAAGTTAGTACTAGATGCCTCTATTCAGTCATCTGGAAGCTAAGCATGCTTCTTTATATATTATAATTTTAATTTTAAAACACTTTAGAGTTTACAGAGACATATGTAATTATTTCTTTTTATTATTTTAATGGACGTTCCATGTGATACATACTGAAAAACATTTTCTACTGTGGGCCTTACATAAATGTAACATCAAATTCTTCATCTCCAGTCCTCTTGCTAAGCAAAAATTGCCCAACAGCACCTGCTAAACTACAAGGAAAATTCCCTCTTCTGAGAACTGTTTTGGTCCAACTATTCGTAAAACCATCTGGACTTTTGCTGTTAAAGCTCTATAAAAAGTTGTCTTCCTTTCCCCCAAGGAAAAACATCCCTCAGAGTTATTCTCATGCTGCATCATTTTAGATTAAAGTTTATACTTAGCATTGCTCTGGTTGATATTCTCTCACTCTTATGATATGTTATTATTGCTGTAAGAATTTTGAATCACTACATTTTCATAGGCTGTTTCTTGTGTATAATATTCCAAAATGTCATTCACTATTTATTGCTTCAAAGTTATAGAATAAATCATCTGTATCAGTACTGACATTTCCTTAACCCCATTTAGCAATAGAATTTGTAAATAAAATAACAATAAAAGTCATTTAAGTAATGGGAGTTTATATCAAGGATGAACCTCTGTATAAGATAACAATGAGAAAGCTCCTGGGAACTTCATTTTCAACGTTCAAGCATACTATTGAATTGCATGGCAATTTTTGACAAGAATATAATTTATGTAAAAATTAACATGGATGGGATATTTTCATAATACATTTGGATTTATAGAAATATTATAGTTAAATAAATGTATCTGGGACTTAAGCATCTTATGCTGAGTATCCTAGAGTTGGAGTTGATAATTAAGACCACCTGCATCCACATAGGTTTACTATCAGGACTCAATACTAAGACCACTATGTTAAAGTGACTTGAACTATTGTTCTAGGATATTCTTGTGCCTGAGGATAATGTTGAAAAACAGTAGTTAAATTCATTGTTTAACCTCAGAAAATTCCTGAAAACAATTTATTCTTAGAAGAAAATTGTCTTATCTGTGAAACTGTTCTATCAGAAAAAGAGACTGCATGCCTGGGAAAAGTCTTACTGTTTATCAAACATTTGCTTATCAAGGCATACTTGAGGAACTTCACATTGCTATGCTCACCAATTCTAAATTATTTTGTAATTAATTTTGCCCAATCCCAATCTTAAGGCACAGGAAAGGTTTCTTGCCAGTGTGGCCATGGAGGCACTGCCGGTTCTCTTGGCAAACCAGTGCTCCTTGAGGAAAATGAGAAGAGTGAAATAAATGAGGCAGCTTGATGAATTATGGAGCAACTTGTTCTTCATTGTACTCAGCTTAAAAATGAGAATCATTTTATTTGCATTTTAATGTTTTTGTGAGAACTAAATGAGACAATATATTTAACATGTTTAGAAAAGTGCTAAACATCTAGGAATTCCTCAATAAAAGTTAGAATTATTAATAATTCCACATTTTTGGTAACTACTAAGGTACTAAAAATACCCAGAAATATTTTTCAGGCTCAAATTGTGTATTTGTTAAAATATTTTTCAGGTGGCAACATTTAGTCACAACCGTTGCAGAATTTCAGATTGCATGTATTACCTTTCCAATTATTATCTCTGTCAGCATGGTCTATTTTATCTTATAGATTGAGTACTATACTTCGGTGTTTTTTAGGAACACTATTTGAGAACTCATTCACTATAGAAGATTGAAAACCATAAACTATATCTCCTCTCAGACATAATGCGCTAAAATGATAGTAAAGTGAGTAGTGATAGTACTTATTGTAAGCAAGAAAAGTAACTGAAAGAGCATGAAATTTAGCTAATTTTTTAAGCATTTGTAATGGAATGCAATCTCCAGAGAAGTCACCTGGAAAAAAATGTTCTAGTTTAAAAACATTAGGATGGGACATCTATAGGGTTAAGCATAATTTTGGATGTGATACAAGGGCCAAGAAAGGCCTCTGGGAAATTGTCAGATTGATTATTTTTGACAAAACATTCAGAGAAGCCAGATTTCTTCTAGTTTTTAAAGCTCAGATAGTTTTAGGATTTCCCTGTAATATAAAATACGTTCTTGAGTTTGAGAGACAAGGCTGTGAACCAAGTATCTAGACAACCAGGCAGTACAGGGAACACTCTACTTGTGCTTTTAAGCCATAACATAGAGGACCACCCTCAAAATCCCAGCCAGTATATTGAGTTGAGAAAAAAAAAAAATAGTAGAGAAGAAAATTCATTAGTATTCACAGCTAACACTAAAGTATGCATTTTAAACATGAGAAAAAACTAAGTGGATTAGAATTTGAAATGTATTAGATTTTCTAGATATAGGATTTAAATAAGAAAATTGATTGCACTTCACATACTAGCAATAAATAGTAAGAAGAAATTATATTTAAACAACTTTTTGTACCAATAAGAATATGCTAATATATCTAAGATGAGTATAGTAAAAAACAGGTAGGATCTTTGTGAAGACAATTATAAAATGCTACTAAAATATAATGAAAATGAAAAATATGTAATTTCTTCTTAATGTACTTAAGTACATTAAGAAGAAATTATTTAGTAAATATTCTCCAAATTTAGCTATAAGCTTACATAATTTCAATTGTAACTCTGATCTATTTTTTTAAGAAAATTAACAAATTCATTTAGAAGCTTATTTGGAAAGTGAATTTCAAAATAATAACAAAATGAATTTCAGAAAAAAATAACTCTATAGAAAAAATATTCTGTCATATACTGAAACTTATAATGCTATGTTAAATCAGAGAATATGACATCGATACCTATATCTATATCTGTAGAGAGTGATGAAACAAAGCCCATAATCTATAGAATATATATAGATGAAATTGTCAAGTCAAATTAGTGAATAAAGATAATACTGTTCAAAAGTGTTAGAATTGGTTATTCATAGCGAAAAAAATAGCATTAAATCATTTCATAGCATTCACAAAAAAAAATTCTGAAGGAAATAATGAAATGATCTAAAAGTCAAAAGAAAAACTTTTCTTTAGAGAATTTGCTTCTAGCCACTGCCATACACATTTACATTGTCTGGGACAAAAGGTTTTCCCTCTGAGAGGTTTAGACGTGAGTGGGCTGGGAGCAGACTCCTAGATTACTGGCTGATTGTGATAGCAGACCATGTGAATAAAGGTCCCAATACCTGAATGCTTACACCCTTAGAATTTTTCTATTTTCGTTATTCCTGGAGCATGTTGTTTAGTTTATCATGGAATTTAGAGTCTCTTGGACATTTTGGCTGAAATTGTTTTTCATTTGAACTAATATGTGCAGATTTTAATCTCTGGATTCATGTATTTATCATTCACATTTTATCTTCACATTATCAGCAAGCTAGTCCCATTGAAAAAGAAGCTGGTAACAACACTAAGGACACAAACCCAATAAATTTATTCTGAAATTCAGCTTAATCCTCCCTGTTGCATTCCTTTTTTCATACTTTATTGCATATATTTTGTGGTAAACTATCTGCTTAGTAACATTTCTGTTTTGAGTAATAATGATGCATTGAATTTAACCTGTTGGAGATTATAAATAATTCTTGCAATTATTATAACTTTTAATATATTTTTCCAAGTTGGTTTTTTGTTAAAATTGACATTACTAAAATCATTTTACATAGTAATAAAAACATAGAAAATTATTTCATAAAGAAAATATTTCTTATTGAATCAACTTCTTTTTATTTATTTTCTGAGTTATTTTCCATAAAAATTTACATACTCTGAATAACCTACTAAATAAATTGTGGAGTGTAATATGGATTTGCATTTATCTTTTACTTTTAAGTGTTTCATTGATTAAATATTGCATATGTAATGATGTTACTCACATTACTCATATTCTTCTTTAGTAAGTCATATATAAAGTACACTAAAGACTACATTTATGAAATATACAAATGTAGTATATAACTTCCACTTTACTTTGCTAAAATTTAACTCAGGACATGTATTGTGAGTAGTTTCTACAGTAAAGGTAATTAAAATATTAAAGTAGAAATGCTACTTATAGTAAAACATTTAGCAATATTGACCAAATTTGTGTGAACGACTTCAAAAATGGCAATATCTTATCATTTCTTATGGTTTGAATGTCTCATCCAAAACTCATGTTGAATTGTAACTGCCATTGTAACAGTGTTGGGAGGCAGGACCCCTTAACAGGTGATTAGGTAATGAGGGCTCTGCCCCCATGAATGAATTAATGCTGCTATTTGGGGAGTGGGTTAACTGTTTTGGAAGTGAGTTTGTTATCTTGGGAGTGGATTCCTCAAAAAATGGTAAGCTCAGACCCCTTTGTCACTCTGTCTAACAGAGTCACTTGCCCTTCCACCTTCCACCAGGAATGACAGTATGAAGGTCCTGCCAGATGCCAGTTCATGCGCTTAGACTTTCCAGCCTCCAGAACCATGAGCCAAATAAACTTATATTGAATATAAATTACACAGTCTGTGGTATTTTGTTATATCCACAAAAAATTTACTATGATACCATTTATAATATGCATACCTAAAGATAACTATACATCTATAGTATATTTCTGCCACTTGATTGCCTTGTTTTTGCAATTCCAGTGACTTTATGAATAATTTTTTCCAACATCAATAATGAGATTTATTGCTGATGAGTATAATCAATAAATGTATATTGGCCACCCAAGTGTATGTGAAACATTCTGCTAAGCTTGGAGATAATGTGTTGGATAGACTTACAAGGGACCAGGAAATTTGTATTTGTAAAAAATAGTCAGTAAATAGTTCTATGGAGAAGTGTAACAGAATTGAATGCCTGAAGGCCTGAAAAGAGTATACCTTGTATGTATTGAGGGAAACCTCTAAGCAAAAGGCAGAGCATGTTCAAAGACCCTGAAGTGGGGAAGGTAATTAGGCATAATTCAAAGGCTGAAAAAGTAGTGCATAGCGTGGAATCCTGCAAATGTGAGATGTTGCACTAAATTTCACATTTTTATGCATCATGTATTTATAATTAAAACAACACATTAGTGCTGGAGAAATGTTATTTAACAAAAAGAAAAAAAGGAAGAAAAACAAATGAACAAAGGAAGGAAGAAGGAGATGAAGAAAGAAAGAGAAGGAAGGAGGCAGGTAGGGAGAAAGAGCCACTGCTTTCTTTTTTTTTTCTTTTTCTTTTGGTGTTGAGACGGAGTCTCGCTCTGTCGCCCAGGCTGGAGTGCAGTGGCAGGATCTCAGCTCACTGCAAGCTCCGCCTCTCGGGTTTACGCCATTCTCCTGCCTCAGCCTCCCGAGTAGCTGGGACTACAGGCGCCCGCCACCTCGCCCGGCTAAGTTTTTGTATTTTTTTAGTAGAGACGGGGTTTCACTGTGTTAGCCAGGATGGTCTCGATCTCCTGACCTCGTGATCCACCCTTCTCGGCCTCCCAAAGTGCTGGGATTACAGGCTTGAGCCACCACGCCCGGCCACAGCCACTGCTTTCTTAAAGCTAACTTTCTAATAATGGCTACGAACATTAAACAATTATCCCTACAACAATAATTTAACTTGGTACTATATAGAATTCTGAATGCTTGTCTTCAGGAAGAGTGAAAGATATATCAACAGAAATAAAAGTTAAGTTATGCTAATTTTCTTGAAATGTAAGATATTGTTTTATCGTCATTTGGGCTTCTCATCATCCATCCAATATATTTATTGCTCTTGAAAGCTTTTAAATTTACCTGCATTCATTACTTTTCATTGGACTATTGTTAGTTTCTGTTATTGTTACTAAATCATCCATATATAAGTGAAAACATGGCTACTAGAGCTTAGATAAAAATACTCTCACTTTTTATGCTTGAAATAATAAAGAATAACCAGGAGAAAAATGTCACAACATAAACATTTCAATAAAATAGTAGAAAGCAAAACTTTTCAAACCTCAAATTACATAAAGCTGTGGAGTAAAGCAGTTGGCAATATCAGAGCGTTAATGGCAAGACAATGCTGCGGCCATACAACAGTGAATAGCTGGGAAAATGGAGAAGGCCTCGCAACCAATGGCAGAAATCTACTGGCAATACCCGTTCTGAGTGAGCAAATCTGCAAACAGGACAAAGTTCTATCTTGACTACTTTTAAATAGAGAGCAGATAAAAAGAGCAAGAAACTAACTGGTGAGAGTGGAGTGTGAAACACAAACGTGCCAAATCTAAGAAACACAGGTGCGTGCGTGCACAAAAGTGCCATTAAACTACTAGCTCCCACAAAGCAGGGCAGAATTTAATAAGCAGGAGTTCTGCTTTATAAGAGAAGCTTTGGGTGAAGGAAATTTTGGAGCTCAGAGATGACTGTAGAAACTTCTGAACTAATTGTGTTTTGAGATGCAAAAATATTTTAATAAAATTGCCTGTCCCTTTAGAAATGATGGGCAGACCCCTGGAGCATTGAAACCTATGCAACTCTCCTCGTTCTCCTCCTTCCCCCTAGGAATCTTCTGTTTAAACATGGCCAAGAAAAATCCAGTTACAGAATTCTAAATAGGAACAAAATGTCATTTGAAAACAGGTAAGAAAATGTACAAGAGAGTCTCAAATCTTCCCATGTGTGAAGAAAAACTGTCAGAAAAATAACATTAAAAAGCAAATTGGGGCCCAGGTGAGGTGGCTCATGCCTCTAATCCCAGCACTTTGGGAGGCTGAGGCAGGTGGATCACCTGAAGTCAGGAGTTCAAGATCAGCCTAGTCAACACAGTGAAACCCCGTCTGTACTAAAAATACAAAAACTAGCCGGTCGTGGTGGTGGCGCCTGTAATCCCAGCTACCGGGTAGGCTGAGACAGGAAAATCGCTTGAACCCAGAAGGTGCATGTTGCAGTGAGCTGACACCACGCCAATGCACTGCAGGCATGAAACTCTGCCTCAAAACAAAAACAAAAACAAAAACAAAAACAGAAAACAAATTAGATTTAATAATGTAACAAAAAGGAAAATTTCCAATAAAGAAATTTTGACTCATTTATTGACCTGTTTGACTCCTTTAGTGACATTTCCAATTTAAATTCAGGACTGTGGATTTTTACTTAACAATATCTGTATTACATGTCTATCATCTTACTTCCACACTAGCATAAAGTGCATAGAAATGCAAGATCTCACAGAAACTAGTAAAAGGCAAACTGAAACGACCAAAGATGACATTTTCAACAATAGACTGGACATTAACATTGAATATAAGTAATTTTTAAAATACTTTGGTGAGGATAAGTGTGAAAAAAGAAAATATAAATGATATAAACTCTGACAATTTAGAAAATAATACAACTAAAAATAGGAGGAGGAAATGGAGAAAAGTTGAAAAGAGTAGTAAGCTTATGATTCTATTCTGTAAAAGCTGGGAATCAGATGTGATTTAAATGGAAAAATCATTCAAATTAAGTGTATCTAAGGAATACACAAAAATGAAATACAAATAATTTAATGAACAAAATCAAGTTGCAAATAAGAGGAAGACATGGAGGAAAACAAAGAATGTAAGCTTATTTTATGATTATTTACTATGGAGAACCAACATAAATAGTGTCCAAAGAAAGAGGGTTCTAAGTATCCTATATAATGATATGTAGGCAAAGGAACTGTTAGACAAGAACAAATACTACTGATACAAAACATTCAAAAGGTGAAGAGGACAGAGCTTGTTTTAAAATGCTTTGTGTGTGTAAAATATAAATCATAATATACAATGACAGAACTGAGACACAACCTGTTCTGGTTTTTCAATAGGTGTAAATGAGCTTAGTTTATCTATAAAATTAGAGTAGGTCATAAAGAAAAAACAACAAAAAAAGATAATTTATTTCTTCTTTATGACCTCCTCTAATTTTATAGTAAACTAAACTACAATAAACTCAACTAAAATTAAGTAATTCAAAAGTTAAATACCAGAGTTCATAAAGTTTATATCAAAGTATAAATCATGTAATAAATAGAAAATTTTGGAGTCTTGAAGTAGAACATTGGTTTTCAGAAGAAAACCACTGTGCCCAGCCCCATTTAGTTTTCATAAGGTAGTGTATCATGTATTAAGATTAATATAATCAGTATTTAAGTGAGACCACATTTCTGTTGGTCATTAAACTCCTCTCAAGTATCATGAGTTAGTATACAGTTTGTTGAACTAAAAGTGGTGTTAAATATTACTTATCCACAGCAAATTATAGGAACTAAGAAAAGTCAAAATACATGTAATTAATAATTGTATTCACATTTTTTATACCCATCATAAATGTGAATATGATTTTACATATGATCCACTCCTCTTTAAATTTCTGGAAGTTAGGTAGTTTTCTTATTGTTTACATGAATTTCTATATTCAATAGATATCTTACTCTCATCGGACTAAACTAGGTAGGAATAACTCTCATAATGTGATATATATATATATGTATGTATTTCTCGGCTCACTGCAACCTCCACCTCCTGTTTCAAGCGATTCTCCTGCCTCAGCCTCCTGAGTAGTTAGGTCTACAGACGTGGGCCACCACGCCCGGCTAATTTTTTGTATTTTTAGTAGAGATGGGGTTTCACTATGTTGGCCAGGCTGGTCTTGAACTCCTGACCTCAACCAGTCCCTCTGCCTTGGCCTCCCAAAGTACTAGGATTACAGACATGAACCTCCATGCCCGGCCTCTTGTTTGCTGTATTGAAAAAAAAAAAAATTATTAGACTTCTTTCACTGTAGCAGCTTCTTAAAAAGTATTGTTATTCCTTTCCACCATAGCACTTTACTATAACATTTTACCATACAAATAATTTAACAGATGTTTTCGATTTCCACTTCACAATATTAGTTAGAACATAGTCACTTCTCAAGTTTATTTCATATTTGGATATTATTCTTACTCAAGGGATTAACTGTAGTTATTTCTTTATTTCCAGTGCTTGCTCTCTCACCAGCTGCCACTCTCCTTTTTTACTCACTAACTACCCATCTTTATTCTATTCATTTTCTTTGCTTGGATGACATCACCCCAATTTTCAGCTGCTTCTCTTCTAATTATGATCCATGTCTCCTGTGTCTTGCACCTCTTCTGTTTCTGTTTTGTACCTTGGGGAGTAATCAAATTATATCAATATATTTGCCAAATGCATTAATCTTTCCACATTCCCAGAGTGACCGTGGTTTTGGGTATCAGATAAGAAATGGACTCTTTTTTGTTTGTTTGGTTTTTGAGATGGAGTTTCACATTGACGCTCAGGCTGTAGTGCAGTGGCGTGATCTCGGCTCGCTGCAGCCCCAGCTTCCCAGGTTCCAGCGATTCTCCTGCCTCAGCCTTGTGGATAGTTGAGATTATAGACACTCACCACATGCCTGGCTAACTTTTGTATTTTTAGTAGAGATGGGGTTTCACCATGTTGGCCAGGCTGGTATCGAACTTCTGACCTAAGGTGATCCGCCCTCCTCGGCCTCCCAAAGTGCTAGGATTACAGGCATGAACCAGTGCACCCGGCCAAAATGGACTCTTCTAATTCTAAATTTAAACAAATATTAGTAGGTTTAAATGACTTATGAGAAAATAAATTATCAATGTCAATAAGTACTTAAAATACGGTTTAAATTTTTAAAAAGCATTAAAGACTTTCAAAAGATTTAATTAGAGCCCTTATTTGATTCAGAGCATGTTTAATACAGCATATAGTGCAACTATTCTAATCACCTCTTTGAATATTAACATGGCAACTAGCACAATATACATACTTTGGTAATATTGACACTTTCCTTATTTATCATGTGAAACTGCCAGCTCATTAAAGCGCCACCTTCATACAATTATTTTACTGTCTTACAGATTAGAGTTTTCAAGGAAGGCCATCCCTTCTCTGAATTATTCCTATTTTGTTTTCCTAACAGATTTCAATAATACTACCATTATATTGTGACCATTCAGTCATATAATGTCTACAAAATAACATTACCTTATGCTATTAATACGTTTTAGAAACATATTTTAGAATATAAACAATCTTAACGTTTGATTTTCTTCCCTTACCACGCACAAGATAATAACAAATGTTATACATAGTTAAAGGTAATATCTTAAGGTAAAAAATCATTAGTGGATTGAAAAACTGTTAAATAATTGGCACTGACTGGAGTTTTTCTTTTGCTCATTTGGAAAAAAAAGTCAGAATTTTTCATATTTCTTTCATTAATTAACTCAATATTTGCTTCTTTTATTTTGGACTAATCTGTAATGTCAGAGACAGTATTACCTAAAATTTCAGATTAACAAAACTTAAATTATAATTGAATAAACTCAGCAAAATGATTTTTTATAAAAACTATAAAAATTTTGCTTATCTTCTATCTAGGTAACATATAAAATTCCGTATATAATACATATATAACTTTGTTTTAATATTCTAACAATGGGAATTCAATTATTGAAAGTTTAATACAAAAAATTTTGAGTCTTGGTTTAGTAAAGCAAGTCAAATGTGGTGAGACACATTCCTTCTCATCAAAGACAAAATGGAATGTTAAAATGTTTTTGTAAGAGAAAGAAGACTAAAGAATTAAACTTAAATATAATGTTATTCAAATAATATAAAAAGTTTTAAATAAAATTCTGTGTATATTTTTTTCACTGTTATTCCTATCATTTCATCATTATTTTTGAATAGTAAAAAATAAAGATACCATTCACATTGTAAACATCTTTATCACTTTGACATTTTTTGAAATATAATTAGATTTTTTAACTCAATAAAACAATAATTCATATATTGATTGCTAAATTTTTCCAGCAAAAAACAGTAAAATATTCTCATAAAATCTGACATGAAAATTTTACACAATATAAACATTCCTTCTAATAGACCACGTATTTTAGTCTATTTCTACTTAGGAAGATATTGGGCTTAAACACTAAAAAAAGCACGCAGATTCAGTAAATGATGCAGTTAACAGGGATTGGAAATTATTCTCCTACTTGAACCAAACCAAAATAGATAAAATATACGGAAAAATGGTTTTCAAGACACTAGACATCAAGAAATGAAAACTCGTGATCCCTGAGAAACTGGAAAAAGCTAATAAAAGCCATGAGTTTGCTCCAGTTTACTGCTGTGAAAGAGTTTTTGGCCATGCTGCAGAGTGTGGGAAAACAGGCAAAGCCCACGGAAACCCTGAGCAGAGAAGAAGCAGCGGAGGCAATGCTAAGAAGTGCCTGGAGCTCACACGGAAAGTACTAGAAATGAGGAAGCTGAACAGAGGAAACTCTGGCCATGGGAGGGGCTTCCCTGTAAGTATTCAGCATAGCACTGTTCAGTGAATGTAATGAAGAAAACTAGTGGGAAACATGAATAGAATCACTGAAAGAATTAGAGGTGGTAATGCCCAAAGGTATACAGGAACAATATTTATTCATAAAAAATAGAAAAACGCAAAAAGAATACAAAACAGATTAATAACATTAATGAGTGCTGGGGTCAGTCAAAATATCAATTTTTAAAGCAAAATAGCAGCCATTTATCATAAGATCTCTGATTTATGGTTTTAAAATGATATTTCTGTATATATATATTCAAAATGTACTAAAAAACCTTGTTTAAATCAAGGGTTAAACATTCTTTTCAAGATCCCTTGTTCTTAATAATCTATTTTAAATATCTATTTCATCAGGGTGGCCCTAGTTTATGTGATTCCTGGATATCTAACCATTTAAGAATAGCCTTTCAGTATGACAGAAGGAAAGAGATGGCCCTATAAGAAGTTCACACTGGTTGGGAGATGGGTTTATTTTATTAATATGCCTCATATTTACATATATCTATAAATCTATTGCTTTTGTTCAAACATTACATAATAACATTTTACATAGAAAGACAACAAAATGTTCACACTGGCTATGTGCCATAAGCATCTATATGTAGATAAGGAATCATTTAACATCTGAAAGCTTCATGTAATCTCACCATAAGGTTTTTTTAAATAATAACTTTAGGAAGGTGATATACAAAACTTATCAAATGAAAGCTATAAAAGGCAGATCTATACAGGAATCAATGGAATACTATAGTTAGAAATCCTGAATTACCTAAATAAGTGGATGCATTTATATGACTCCATGAATTAGAAGTCAATTTTCTCCAAATGTATAAAAAGATTAAATGCTATGAAAGCAAAAAAAGACAGCAGGTTTTTAGTGGAAACAGGAAAGCTGGCTTTGAAATATATATGGAAATTCAGTTGTTGACACTAGCTGATAATTTGAGGAAGTACAAGGTACGAGAAAGAACCCAAGAGCAAAACGTAGTATAAAATGCAAGTATTAAGACATATAAAATAGCATGTGTTGAAAGTGTAATTTAACTTAACTTGGATGCTTTAGCTGTTTTGTAAATTTATCTTTGTTAACTATTCCTATTGTTTTACATGCTTGATACAGGATATCTTATAGCACTACTTTTTTGACAGTCTTTCATATTAGAAATCATTCTATGGCCTTTTGTCATTCCTCTGTGTTGTTAATCATTAATTTCATCTAGACCACAGAGTTTCTATAAGTAAGGCAATTTTTGCCGCATATATTAAACCTAGACTTAAGCACTTTGATAAAAAATAAAACAGAAAAAAAGACATTTAAAGACAAATATTTCATGTCTTTTTTATATTTAAATAAAATAGCAAAATTTTGGCTCCACTTAGTCTAAGTACTGATATTTTAAAAAGCTTAATAATTACTCTGGCTAGATTTGACAAACTCCACTTCCTCTTCTTTAATATATTAGGAAAAGGTATTGTTCACTTAAAGCTATTAAACGGTTTCATGTTATTTCTTCCTATCCTGGAATGTCAGCCCACATACATTATTCACATGAAGCAGAGTGAACTTTAAATAGTGAGATTATACTGGAGGGAAATGAGAAAGCCATCATTCTCAGTTTTACCCCATACTGCTATTAAAGGTTACATAGGTGGTGATCTTTCTTTTTCTTTTTCCTACTTTTTAAAAAACACTTTATTTCTCCTTTTTTTTTCTTTCAGACTCTTATCTTATTCCTTTTCATCTTCCATAATATGCACATAATTCTGCTTATTTTCTATATTGTGTGAAGGAACTGGTTGCATTATTTTAAATGATTTACCATCTGCATGTTGTGCGTTAGACATTTAAATAACTTACGATGAATAAGGTATTGTATACCGTAGTACTTTCTATTCTTTGCGTAAAATGTGATCGAGGTAAATTACAAAGTCAGTAAATATGACAATAGTAGCCTGAAGAATTCGAACACCAAGATTTATTCTTGTGTAAATTAAATCATTAAGCAATGGCAATTGAAATAAAATGCTAACAGACCTTTCACTAAACAGTAAACTACACAATTATAGATGGTATTTCCTGACAATTATATGCCTGTTTATGAGCAAAATGTTTCTATAACAGCACTTCATATTTGGTGATCAATAAATGCTTAAACACAAAGGGATAACATAAACATTGCACTTATTACTTAATAAGAGTTTATGATTTACGATAAAATATTTAAACTCAAACCATAAAATAAAAATACTGAAATGTATGGTTTTAAATGTTGGTTGTACATATAAAAAGTAGTAGTACAATCTAGAACCTTTAAAATTATTAACTACAATAATTTTAAAAATCAAGAGTTTTCAAAAGTCCATAACTGATATACATACGTCTTGAAACTCTTCCTATACATTACAGAAAGACAGTGAGTTTTAGTGGATAAAACAAATGCTTTGAGTAATTACAGATCTAGTTTTTTTTTTTTTTTTTTTTTCATTCACTTGTATGAGTAACGCAAAGTTATTTAACTCTAAAGTTCAGTTTTATCATTGGCACAAAGAGGGAATAAAATCAATCCTATATATATATATATATATGTCTATAAGAAAGAAGCAATAGAATGAAAATAAGTTCATCTGTCCTCTGTTTCCTTCATTTTCTGAAAATGCCCCTTTCTACGATTACTCTTACTTCCCTCCCAGTTCCATAACTATTTTTTTACATATTTTAATTTTGAATTTATTAAAGACAACTCTTGGCTTTTTGGTTTCCTAAGTCCTTTCACTGAAAGATCTTCAAATATTGCCCGTGGAACTACTTTTAGACCTAGTCAAATTTTTGAACTGTTGTGACAAGTATCTGGCTGATAAGTGGCATCTTTCCTTGGATATCTCATCATTACTTTGATTTCCTAGGTTATTACTGAACTGACTTGAAATGTTACATCCACACAAAATCCTTCACACACATGTTTATAGCAGCTCTTTTAATAACTAAAAGACAAAAGCAACATTATGATATTATAGCGATGCAAATAAATAATTGATACATTCATGCAGCCATATATTCATACATACACACATGCATCAGGAAAGTAGACATGTCTCCCACGTAGAAGAATCCCAGATAATTTATGTAGTTATTCCATCTTACAGTAGAAGAAAAATAATTCCTCACTACTTAGTGTGGGATGTGAATAGTGACTTCCTTCCAGTGAGTATAGGACTTGGAGAAATCAAGTAGCTTTATAGTGGAGAACCCTCACCAACATTACTACAGCCAAATAATCAAGATTAACATCAATGGTGATGTCATGTCTATAGTTTGTTCTCTTTTTAGTAAGTGATGAAGAGCACTTTACCTCAGTGATCTTCCTGATCTTCCTCCCTAAAACATAGAACCTCAGTCTAATCATGGAAAAAAATCAGATAAATACTATTGAAGCATCTTATATAAATATTGGAACAATATGCCACAAAACTACCAAGGTTATCAAAAATAAGGAAAGTCAGATAAATTGTTACAACCAAGAGGAGCTTGAAGTGACATGATGATGAAATATAACGTGGTATCCTGGCTAGGATATTGGAACAGAAAGCATTCATTACATGAAAACTAAGGAACTCTGGAAAACTATGGACTTTAGTTAAAAATATGAAAAAATATAGTTCCTGAAATTGATAGGATCAAAGCAAAATATTGCTAAAAACTCTCAAAAATTAGAACATATATCACTGAACTGGAAACCTGATAAAATGATGATAATCATAGACAATATATTCCAGGAAACCTATTACATACACATTACCAATTCTAGAAAAAAACCAAAAGCGTAAATGAAGAAACGAATCATTGTAGAAATAATAGATCATGCATTATTATACATGAGAACCACATCTATAATATGGATTATATGTGTGGGTCATATGGACACGTGTGTGTGTATATATATAATCATTATTATAGATAAGTGTTACATCAGAAAGACCCATCTTCATATGTAACAGGGCAAGCACCCAGCAAACAATGCAAAGAAAGACCTACATAGACACAATTTAATATAATTTCAGCTGGGCAGCATGGATCTTGCTTGTAAACCCAGCCCTTTGGGAGGTTGAGGCAGAAGCATCACTTGAGCCCAGGAGATGAAGACCAGCCTGGGCAACATAGTGAGATCATGTCTGTAAAAACAATAATAAGCAATTAGCCAAACATGTTCTTTGGTCCCAATTACTTGAGAGGCTGGGGCAGGAGGATCACCTAAGCAGTGGAGGTGGAGACAGCAGGATCACCACTGTGCTCCAGCCTGGCTGACAGTGAGAGAAAATAAAATAAAATAAAACAAATTAAAAAAATAAAATAAAATTTTAGAAAACCACAGGATAAAGTAAAGTTCACATAATTTTCATTAGGAAAAAGTCAAAGATTATCCATAATAGAAATCAGTCATACTGGCATCAGGCTTCTCATCCCCAATACTAAAATCTTGTGGCAATGTAGAAATACCCTCAAAACGCTGGTGACAAATAAAAACAGTAACAAATACAGTGCAAAAACAAAGAAGCTTAGAAAAACTAAATACATAAACAGTGTATGTGTAAACATTAAAGTATAATGTAGAGAAAATCAAATTTAAACGTTAATAAAATAATTACATTCAAAGTTTAACACAGGTAGTGTTAAAATTCCCTAAGATAGCTGACACACGGTTACAACTCAGGAATTTTTTTTTTTTTTTTTAAAACCATTTGCTTGTGTCAGGGTTGAGACAAATGTATTTGTATTCTTCTGGGGGATGAGTGGGTTAGGGATAGTTCGTTTCCTGTTTATCATTATCCTGATGTTATAGCTTTTTACTGCAACAGTTTTCTAGGGAGGGCTGCTCTTTGACTCCAGCCCCTAGACTCTGAACTGTGACTTTGGCAATTATACCACATGACGCCTTCAGAATTAAATCTCATTTTTACCTGTATCAACAAATACTTTCAAGTTAAAATATACTTTAATATGTATTTGTCTCACTGCTCTGGACTCCTGCTTTTTGATTTGATTTGGTTCTTTTGATTTGGTAGGTCTTCTTATTTTTATTTTTCCAGTCACCGGAAAACATTTGAGGAGTTTTTAAAAAATATTTTTCTCAGCATTTTTACCTTTTTTTAGAGGAAAGACTTTTGAGTAACTTAGTCCTGTTACCAGAAGTTAAAATAATCTACAAATGCAAAAATCTTATTTCTACCTATTAAATATACAAAACCATTGGGGGAGTTAAGAGATGGATGAATCTGACACAATGGCACCTTGCCTACTTTACCTCTCTATACCCTGTCTCCATTAGTATATTTATATCCTCTGATATTATGGGGGATGACGAGCTAACTAAAACCATGCTCACATAGTTCACATAGTGTTTTTGGTATTAAAATTCTTGTATGGAATGCTTAAAAGCTCAGACTCTTGATTTTCAGATATTTTTATTTCATATTTAACACTTCTCTCTGCAAGATATTAATTTGATTTTTAAATAAAACCCCAACAATTTGCCCTCCTCCTGCAAAAACAAACAGAAAAAAGAAACAAACAAACAAACAAACAAAAACAGGCAGGCTAGCAGGTATTATCCTGATCTTGAAACAATAGGAAAATAAGGCATATATAATTATAAACCTAAAGGTAATGATACAAATACATTTAGATGTGGTGAGGGAGGAAGTAGTGAGAGTTCTTATTAGATGGGTCCTAGCTATTTCAATGATATCCAAGATAAATTTGTCCTGTCAGAATTAAGGGACTATAGGCAGTATAAAAACGGCGATAAGCTTAAGAGTTAAAATTGAGGAAAATGGAAGAGAGAGTCTTCAGGTATAAAATGATTCATAGGCTATATTAAGGACCCAGCTAGAATGTAAATCAAAGAATAGTAGTTAATTCATAGATTTCTGTGAATTTTTTTCCTCAACACTTTTGGGAAACAGTTGGGAATTTTATGGGTTAGACTGGTTGTCATTGTGGTTGTTTTGCAGAATGATGTTGGAAAGACAAGATGGAAAGAGAGGTCAGGTAAAGGACAGAGAGTAAATAATGTGATGACTCATGTAGTGATATCTGAATAGGTAAGAAAATTAGGCCAGAAAAGACATAAATATAAACAGATGGCAGTGATGTTAGGATTGGAGACTTCATAAGTTTTCACATTACGTTTCTCAGTAAGATAATCCAAGAGCACAAAATATATACTTTAAATATATGTTTGTTGATTCGTGAGGCAAAATTTCATATCATTACATTAAATTAATGATTCCTTATAATCAAAGTTTTAACCAACTTTATTTTTTTTTTCTTTCCACAAATTTAATGGCAGGTAGTTTATTGTCATAGTTAACTTTTAAAGCAAAGTGTTTTCACCTTGTACTCCATTTGATTATCAGCACTTTGGAAATGGATGATTAAGCGGGAACAAAAATAACTTCACTGGTTACATTACTAATTATTGTTCATGTCATGAAACATACATTTGACCTGAGTTAGTATTCAGTTACTGAGAGAAGGGTTTTTCTTGTATTTGCTTTAAAAGTGGATGCAAAGAATGAACTGGTACTCTTAAGTGTGAAATTTCTTCTAGCATGATTTATGTCTAAAATCCTCTGAACCAATTTTGTCATTATATCACATTAACACTAATTGAACAGACTCAGATTTAGAGTCTTGTTGTTTGTAGATGAAACATAATTTAAATTCCAAGAAATGCAGACTGTCATTGCTTCTTATGTTAAATTAAATTGCTAGAAAATTATGCTGATATGTCTTAAAGTAACTAGAACTTTACAACTAAAAACTTTTTCTGAAACATTTAAGGAGTAATCACAATCATAAGGCAACTATTTGTAATCCCAGCATTCTGGGAGGCCAAAGTGGGTGGATCACCGGAGGTCAGGAGTTCGCCAGCAGTTTGACTAACTTGATGAAACTATGCCTCTACTAAATACAAAAAAAAAAAAAAAAAAAATTAGCTGGGCCTGGTGGCACATGCCTATAATCACAGCTACTTAGGAGGCTAAGACAGGAGAATCCCTTGTATCTAGGAGGCAGAGGTTGCAGTGAGCCAAGATCGAGCCATTGCACTCCAGCCTGGGCAACAAGAGTGAAATTCCGCCTCAAAAACAAAACAAAACAAACCTGGTTGCATTACATACACCTGTAGAACACACAGGAAAAATAATAGTATGTGTTGGCTTCTGTTCTCCAGGACACTTCAAGTTTAAGCCCTGTTTTAGACCCATATTCTAGGGCTGTAAAGAAGAGAACTATATCAGTAAAGCAGAATCTAGTTGTAAAAAGCTTTAAAACACACACACATGCTTATAGATAATTTAATAAAACCTTCTTTTACAATGGCACGTCTTCCCTAACTTTCATGCTTCTATGAACATCTGATACACTCTCTTCAAAAATGTTTATTTCCTTCTAAAGGAACTATTAGAGAGCTGAACCAATGCCATATTTACAAACTAGATTGCTGTAGGGGGTTATCCAGGGTTTTGGTTATTTTTACATTTCATTTACTAGGTTATAGCATTTCTTTTCAGAAGTAATTAGGTAAGGCCAAGAGCCAATAATTATAGCAGAAATTATGTACAAAATTATAGCATTCAGGTATTCAGGGATACCCTTGAAATCAATTCATGTAAAGATACAATGGAAAGAAGTTTTCTAAAAATAAGATCTTCCTTTCTAAATCTTCTTTTGTTGCTGTTCAGACTTGAATTATTATTGAAAGGTCAGGTTTCTATTGTATTAAATAAATGTTTAGCTAAATGGAGACTTTTATCTATAATTGAATAGGACTTACAGTATGCACTTTTCCAGAAATATTATAAACAGAAACATCAAACGTTTATTATTTTGACCAGCATCTTAAAAATCAGTCAGATGTGTTTATGTAGGGTGTCATAATAAGAAAGGCTAAAAATAACATACCCAGTTTAAATTCAGTGTAAGATTTAATCACTTTCCAAATCAAACATGTATGACCATTTCAACCTAGACTGAAAGACATTTACATAATAGTTTCTTCCCAGCAAATAAAGTAGCATAAAAACACTGCATATAAACCACAAAGATATTAATATAAAATTACAATTAATTTGAAAGACTTCCGATTCTATTAAGTTATAATAACAGAATTGTTTTAAAATGAACATTAAAAAATCAGGATATCTTGAAGCTTATTTTAAATTTGTATTCTATAGAGCTCCATAGATTAATTATATTTTAATTTCTAGTAATGTTTTCATAAATTTTAGCATTAATAATTTTCTTTGAGCAAAAAAATCTGCATCCTTTCTTTTCTGAGAATTGGAAATGCTTTGTTACAAATAAGCAAATATTTTAGGGTTTGAATTACAAGAATTCATCTGTTTCCATTATTCTCTCTGTGAACCCGACAGAAAATAAAACTTCTGATAAATCCATTAGGTAAGCCTGGAAAGAAACAAACATTTAAAGATAACTGTAATCTTATTATTGGTCAATACATTTAAAAAGTATTATGGGTGAAGTCAAACTTTAAATACCCTTTAAAATACTTACCCATGTGGACTATGCACATTTTATTTTCTATACTATCTCTTATATATGGGTATCTTCTTTTTCTGTGTTTGCTGCCACTACCCAAATTTGATAACTATTTCTTTTTACCTGGATTGTAATTATATTCTCTCTTTAGATAACCCCACTCCAATGATTGTACTCTTGGTTGCCTTTTCCCAGATTTAAACATCCTTAGCCAATTAGGAATCTGTTCTTATATTCTCTATAGTGACTTCTCTCCATTTATTAGAATAACTCTATTTCTATACAACCAAATACCCCCTGGGCAGCTTTGCACTATATCTTTATTCCGATTTATTTCTATTATAATTCTACATTATTTTATTATATAATATCTTACATAAATGTGTTAGTGAAAGTCTGATTCTTGGTTGAATCACATTTTCGTATAACATTAGCTAAATTTACCTTTTACCCATCACAGCAGCCTTATGTTGCCACTAGTTAAAGGTTATTTTTATTTTTTTACATTAAAAATATAATATAAAAGGATTTAAAAAATTGTTTTAACCAAGCTCTTTTTACGTACTGTTTTTGTATAATTTAATTTTATGTTAAACATTTTTAGTCAGGCAATTACAGAGGAAACACATAGATTGTCCAATTTTTACAGTAAAATTATAAATAATTTATAATGCCAATGCATGACTTTTTATATACTTTAACTTTTTATTATTATGGACTATTTTTCTAAATAGTTGCCATTACCTGTAAATATAATACCTTCTGTAGGTAATTATATCTTTATTTTTTCCCTTTTAATGAGTTATAACTTAAATACAATAAATTTCATATAAATTAAAAACTTGGACTAGTTTAACACAGTAGACAACTGTGAAACTATCATTTAGAACTAAGGAAATGAACAGCTCCTTCCCCCAACAATGCTTCTGCATATCTTCCTGTAATCCAATTTTCCTCCATTCCAGGCACCCAATGATCTGGTTTCTGTCACTGTAGCCTCCGTTTTCTAGAATGTGTGCGCATGTGCGTCTGTGTGTATGTGTGCTTACATATGTATATGTGTGTATGTATATAGGTCTATATATGCATACATATACATACTTATATGTAATTATAGAGTATTTTTTTTGCTGGCTTCTTATGGTACACATATTTATTTTGACATTAATTTATATCACGGGTGTATCAACAGGTTGTTCTCTTTTGTTGCTAAATAGTATATTCCATTGCACAAATGCATCATAAGTTGTCTATTCACCTGCTAAGGTGAATGGATTTTCACCTTTCTTAGTAATGTTTTATAATATTTGAAAGAGAGTTGCCTTTTTCCTAATATCCAAAGTAAAAAATTCAGTCTTTCATCAAGTATGACTTAAGCGTATTTTTACTAATTTATCAGTTTGATCAAGTTTCCTATTATTTCTAGTTTGCTGAGAATTGAATTTAAGTATTTCCTTTCTGCCTCTATTTAAATGATTATATCTCCTTGTTTTGTTTGTTATTATGGTGAATTCCATTAATACAGTTTGGATGTGTGTTCTGTCCAAATCTCATGTTAAAATGTGATCCCCAATGTTGGAGGTGGGGTCTAGTTGGAGGTATTGGATCATGGGGGTGGATCCCTCATGAATGGCTTAGTGCCATCCTCTTAGTGAAGAGTGAGTTCTTATTCAGTTTGCATAGGATCTGATCGTTTAAAAGAGCTTGGGCTTTCCTCCTTCACTCTGTTCTTCCTGCTCTCATTGGTCATGTGACACACCTGCTCCCTGTTCACCTATCACCATGGTTGGAAGCTTTCTGAGGCCTTTACCAGGAGCAGAGGCTGACGCCATGCCTCCTGTGTAGCCTACACAACTAGGAGTCAAAACAAACCTCTTCTGTGTAAATTACTCATCCTCAGGTATTTCTTTATAGCAACAAAAACTGAGACACACATACTCTGATTTATTGTCTAATGTTAAAATAACTTTGAATTGCTGTTATAAAACCTTCTTGGTTATGATGGATTATTCTTTCACATATTTTAATACAATTTCATTGAGTTTTGCTTTGTCTTTTCACACTGTTTTCTCTCGCCTTTGAGCATATCTTGTAATTTTTTGTTGAATGCCAGACACGACGAATTCAATATAAATGGAGGTAATTAGACACTTAGTTTGAGGTTTTTTTGTTAGTCTGGTTAGATGTTATATCTTTCTGATGGATTGATTATTTTATCACTATAAAATGTTCCTCATTATCTCTGGTAACATTTCTTGTTTTGAAGTTTCTTTTGTCTGATATTATTATAGTTACTCCACCTTTTTTCTTTTTCTTTTACTTTCAATCTACTTATATCTTTGAATCCTAAGTATGTCAGCTACAGATGGCATGCAATTGAATCTTGTGTTTTAGTTCCGTCTGACAATCTCTGGCTTTTCATTGGATTATTTAATCAATTTACATTTAATGCCACTATTGATATATTTGAATTTACATATGCTACATATTCATTTTCTGTTTTCTATATGTCTTATGGCTTTTTTCCTGTATTTTTCCTTAGATGCTTTCTTTTGCATTATTTCCTAAGGTAGAATTTTAGCAACAATTAATATTTTTTACTATTTTTGAGTTATCAGTGGTTGTTCTAGGATTTACCATATACATCTTAACTTATCAGATACAGTTTTAGAGTTACACTAACTTAATTCTAGTATGATATAAAACATTATTCCATAGATTTCCATTACCTTTCCTCCCTTTTGTGATATTACTGTTATGCATATTACATTTACAGATTTTAAAAAATCAATGATGCATTGTTATAATTATGACTTTATATATTTTATGTGTTTTAAAGAAGCTGAGAGAAGGAAAGTGCATATTGATAGATTTTTTGTTGTTAATCTTCTTATTTATAATTTAATGTATCTTTATTTCTGTGGATTTAAGTTTTCATTTTGAGCATGTACTTTTGTTAGTTTTAAAATAATACATTTCCATTTTTAGGGAAGTTTTAGGTTCACAGCAAAATTGAGCTAAGAATGCAGAGTTCTCATACAGTTCATGTCTATACACATGCACAATATTGTCCACTATTAACATCTCATAACAGAGTGGTACCTTTGTAACAGTTGAGGAGCCTACATTTACCTATCATTGTTACCTAAAGTTTATAGTTTTTGCTTACTTTAGAGTTGCTTTTTGTGTTGCACATTTTATGGATTTGGACAAATGTATACTGACATGTGTCCAGCATTGTAGTATCATAAATAATAGTTTTCTTGCTCTAAAAATCCCCTGTTTTCCTATGTTCTTCCCTCTCCACAAATTTCCAGCAACCACTGATCTTTTTTTTTTCTGCTAAATCCATAGCTTTATCTTTTCCAGAATGTCATATGTTTGGAATGATATAGTAGGTAGCCTTTTTTGGATTGGTATTGGCTTTGCTTTTACTTATGCAAATTAAGTAATATGCAATTAAGTTTATATGGCTAGATGGCTAATTTCTTCTTACAGCTGAATAACATTCTGTTGTCTAGATGGACCACTGTTTATCTGTTCACCTAGTCAAAGACATCTTGGTGCCTCCAAATTTTGGTAATTAAGAATACATCTGCTGTAAACATCCATGCACAGGTTTTTGTGTGGACACAAGTTTTCACTCCTTTGGGTAAATAACAAGAGGCATGACTGCTAGATTGTATGGTAGTAGTCGGTTTACTTCTGTAAGAAAGCTGCCAAACTATCTTCAAAAATGACTGCGGTAGTTTTCACTCCCACTAAACACACGAGAATTCTTGTTGTTCCCCATCCTTAACAGTATTTGATGTTGTCAATGTTCTGGCCATTCTAACAGATGTGGAGCAATATCTCGTTGTTTAAATTTACAGTTCTCTAACGACATATATGTTGAACATTTTTTCATATGCTCACTTGTCATCCATAATTTTCTGTGGTGTGGTGTCTTTCAGGTCTTTTGCCTAGTTTTCAATCAGGTTGTTTTCTCATTGCATTTTAAGAGTTCTTTGTGTATTTTGAATGATGACCTTTCATCAGATGTGTCTTTTGCAATTCTGTTTTTCTCACAGTCTGTGGTTGGACTACAATTTAGATGTATCTTCAATTAATCTATCAATCCTTTATCAACTTTCTTTCACCACAACTTTTACTGTGGCAATATTCTTAGATTTGAACTTCTTCATACTCCATTGCAAATGAAGTCAGTTCCTGTGAGAGATATTTGGAACTCTCTGGGTCCCTTCACCTTCTCCCATCCAGTAAAATCTCTGAGCCACAGCTTTAGTGCTATACATGGGGACAGTGGTGAAACGGGAGAGTTCCCTTATTGCCCTCGCAGGACAACAACAGGGGTGTGGCTCACTAGTTCCATTAGGCTGCAACTGAAACCTGTAGCAGGGCAGGTGCAGAAGCCTGTGAGCGCACATTTGGGCTCCAGCCCGATGGCACTATCTAACGGTGTCTGCAACTCCCAAAGCCCTAGTGCGCGTGCGTTACAAAGCTCTTTCAGATTTGCCATCTGCAGATGGCTTGTGTGTCAATGGGAGGGGCCAGTGTGACAGCCTTCTGTATCCCGAACTGTTGCTCAGTGTCCCAAAATAATTCGATCACACGCCGGCCCGAAGGATGAGTGCAAGGTTTTATTGAGCGGTGGAGGTGGCTCTCAGTGAAATGAATGGGGAACCAGAGGCGCGGATGGAGTGGGAACGTGGTCTTTTCCTGGAGTCTGGCTGCCCAGCGGCCGGACTCCTCTCCAACCGCCCCCCTGGCCGAACTTCCCTCGGCATCCAGATTCCGTCCTTTTCTCTCTTTCTCTGCCGCGTTGTTCCACCGTCGCTGGTCTGCTGGTCCACTGTTCTGCTGGTCTGCTGGTCTCGACGTTCAGTCGCTTATATATGTTCCCACTAAGGTCTTGGGTTTATACGGGCACAGAATGGGGGGAGTGGCAAGCCAGGGTCATCTTGGAAAATTCAACATTTGGGCACCAAAACAGGAGGGTCTGTTCTCACTTAGGTCTGCAGGCAGAGGCCCGAGGGAGGAGCCTTCGCCAAGGACCCCGCACTTCTCTACACAGTGCTTACCTGCCCCCCTCCCTTATTAGTTGCATACTTAACTCTAAGTGAAAAGTCTTTAGAAGCTAATCACTTGATGGAGATGGGGAATGATTAGGGTTTTTTTGGCCTAGCTTTCTTGGCATGGAATCCCTGTTTCATGAACTGGGGCACGACTATTCTCACAGCATTGCATCTAAGGTAAGCCTCTACTGCATGAGTAGGGGCCAGGCAGAGAAGAAGGAACTCTCATGTCTTAACCATAATTACCCAGAACATAGCATTAGCAATCGATAGATGGGCTTATGCTTATTATCTGCCCCTTCCAGAAAGATAGCGGTCTGACTGGGAACTTAGGAGAAAAGGCCCCCAGTGTTTTTCGCTGTACCAAACTAGAGTGGAATTTTAATCTCATTGAGCTGGAAGTCGGAAAAGAAGACTTGGTTCATGGTTCAAATAGCACAGATTCTCAGAGTTCTTTGCAAATTTTAATGGATGTTCTTGAATAAATATTTATTTGATTTACGTTTTTATAATTATTTTGAGTTTCTAAATGGTTTTTTGTTTTTAATTTTCATCAGTTTCACTGTTCAGTTGGTCCACAGAGTTCCTCACACTGTCATGGAGGAAGTAAAACTCCTGCTAACTCCTTTTAATTGTATTTTACCAAAGAACTGATCTGTGACATGGAAGGAAAAGAAAAGACTGTGACAATACTTTAGGAAATATTGCATGAGAAAGTTCCTTAATCTTTAGATAACACTTTAACATTGTGTCTGTAAACAAAGTTATTTTGAAATTTATGATTGAATTAGATACACCAATCAAAGAAAGGGTCATTGGGATCAGACAACCTTCTCTGACTTAAAAAAAAAAAAATCTGTTCAGTCAAAATTCCTAGAAGATTGTGCTGATAAAAACACAGCTATAATGAATTATTTTCAACTATTAAAAAGATGGAAGGAAACAGAACCAGACATGATAGACAATCTGGGTTTTAGTCTTGATTATTTCTCTAACTGAATGTATGACTATGGAGAAAATAATCACATTTTTGTTCTTCATTTTATTCATTTGTAAAGTAAAGGAATGGAGCGCTCTTATGGGCCAGATTTGGATCCTCCTTATGTGGATTCTATTTACTGTACTAACTTCAAACACCATCTCCTTCTGGTGGATTTTATGTACCTTGCATAGATATGAAGTAGTGTTTACTGAATACTTCTGGAATATTACTTACTTCATTACATCAAAATTATCTGTTTACTTGACTCTTTCCCTCATGAACTATCATCTTATAAAAAGCAGGATTATCTTCGCTGAAACAGTTGAAGAATATATTTTATATAGGAGACACTCAACTCTATTAATTCAAAATTTTAAATTAACTGATTTTTTTTGGCCAACTTTATTCACATTTTCTAAAGCCTGTTTCTTATTATGATTTGATATATTTTAGAAATATTTCTGTCTCATAATGATTCACCCTTTTAACTTCTTTAAAAATTAAATAACGTTAATCTTTGACCTTTGTCTTTTTGGCTACCCTTTCTTTCAATTTTTCCTAAGACATACAGCTATACTTTTCGACTAAGAATTACTATTCAGCCGTGCAGTGCATAGATGGTATATTTTCCCAACTTTCCGGTAAATGGTTAGAAAGGACAAATACAGAAAGTTCAGAGAAACAGGTCAGGAGGTTATTCAGCTAAGATTGCAAGCAAAAGTATTTTGTTAGTATGTCACTATTTTATAGCAGTTCCAAAAACAATTTAATCTTTGCAGGTCAGGATGCTAAACTTACATATTAAGCTATAAATTGATTAGATAATATTTTATCAATTTTCACCCAAACCTAAAAAATATATATATTTTTAAAAATCTACCATGCTAAATTCTATAGTTTACAATGAATGTATAAAAAGTGTTTTTGCAGCCGGGCGTGGTGGCTCATGCCTGTAATCCCAGCACTTTGGGAGGCCGAGGCAGGCGGATCACAAGGTCAGGAGATTGAGACCATCCTGGCTAACACAGTGAAACCCCGTCTCTATTAAAAATACAAAAAATTAGCCGGGCGTGGTGGCAGGCACCTGTCGTCCTAGCTACTTGGGCAACTGAGGCAGGAGAATGGCATGAACCCGGGAGGCGCAGCTTCCAGTGAGCCTAGATCGCGCCACTGCCCTCCAGCCTGGGCGACAGAGCCAGACTCCATCTCAAAAAAAAAAAAAAAAAAAAAAAAAAGGAAAAAAATTGTTTTTCCACGGCTGGTAATTTTTAGCACATTGTTTTTAAAAATATCTAGACAAAATTATTTTATTTATGCTTTTGTACATAAATATATTCATCTTTCTTTCTTTTTTTTTTTTTTTTTTTTT